>NC_079189.1:583553557-583853557 GCF_029499605.1 Hyla sarda
ATATATAATGTGAGGGGTGGACTCACTTATGGGAGATACTGTATATATAATGTGAGAGGTGGACTCACTTATGGGAGATACTGTATATAATATGAGGGGTGGACTCACTTATGGGAGATACTGTATATATAATGTGAGGGGTGGAATCACTTATGGGAAATACTGTATATATAATGTGAGGGGTGGGGTCACTTATGGGAGATACTGTATATATAATGTGTGGGGTGGACTCACTTATGGGATATACTGTATATATAATGTGAGGGGTGGACTCACTTATGGGAGATACTGTATATAATGTGAGGGGTGGACTCACTTATGGGAGATACTGTATATATAATGTGAGGGGTGGATTCACTTATGGGAGATACTGTATATAATGTGAGGGGTGGAGTCACTTATGGGAGATACTGTATATATAATGTGAGGGGTGGACTCACTTATGGGAGATACTGTATATATAATGTGAGGGGTGGACTCACTTATGGGAGATACTGTATATACAATGTGAGTGGTGGAGTCACTTATGGGAGATACTGTATATACAATGTGAGTGGTGGAGTCACTTATGGAAGATACTGTATATATAATGTGAGGGGTGGTCTCACTTATGGGAGATACTGTATATAATGTGAGGGATGGACTCACTTATGGGAGATACTGTGTATATATAATGTGAGGGGTGGACTCACTTATGGGAGATACTGTATATATAATGTGAGCGGTGGACTCACTTATGGGAGATACTGTATATAATATGAGGGGTGGACTCACTTATGGGAGATACTGTATATAATGTGAGGGGTGGAGTCACTTATGGGAGATACTGTATATATAATGTGAGGGGTGGACTCACTTATGGGAGATACTGTACATATAATGTGAGAGGTGGACTCACTTATGGGAGGTACTGTATATAATGTGAGGGGTGGAGTCACTTATGGGATATACTGTATATATAATGTGAGGGGTGGACTCACTTATGGGAGATACTGTATATATAATGTGAGGGGTGGACTCACTTATGGGAGATACTGTATATATAATGTGATGGGTGGAATCACTTATGGGAAATACTGTGTATATAATGTGAGGGGTGGAGTCACTTATGGGAGATACTGTATATATAATGTGAGGGGTGGAATCACTTATGGGAAATACTGTATATATAATGTGAGGGGTGGACTCACTTATGGGAGATACTGTATAAATAATGTGAGGGGTGGACTCACTTATGGGAGATACTGTATATATAATGTGAGGGGTGGAATCACTTATGGGAGATACTGTATATAATATGAGGTGTGGACTCACTTATGGGATATACTGTATATATAATGTGAGGGGTGGACTCACTTATGGGAGATACTGTATATAATGTGAGGGGTGGAGTCACTTATGGGATATACTGTATATATAATGTGAGGGGTGGACTCACTTATGGGAGATACTGTATATAATGTGAGGGGTGAAATCACTTATGGGAGATACTGTATATAATGTGAGGGGTGGACTCACTTATGGGATATACGGTATATATAATGTGAGGGGTGGACTCACTTATGGGATATACTGTATATATAATGTGAGGGGTGGAATCACTTATGGGAGATACTGTATATATAATGTGAGGGGTGGAATCACTTATGGGAGATACTGTATATATAATGTGAGGAGTGGAGTCACTTATGGGAGATACTGTATATATAATGTGAGGGTAGGACTCACTTATGGGATATACTGTATATATAATGTGAGGGGTGGACTCACTTATGGGAGATACTGTATATAATGTGAGGGGTGGACTCACTTATGGGATATACTGTATATATAATGTGAGGGGTGGACTCACTTATGGGATATACTGTATATATAATGTGAGGGGTGGACTCACTTATGGTAGATACTGTATATAATGTGAGGGGTGGACTCACTTATGGGATATACTGTAGATATAATGTGAGGGGTGGACTCACTTATGGGAGATACTGTATATATAATGTGAGGGGTGGACTCACTTATGGGAGATACTGTATATAATGTGAGGGGTGGACTCACTTATGGGATATACTGTATATATAATGTGAGGGGTGGATTCACTTATGGGATATACTGTATATATAATGTGAGGGGTGGACTCACTTATGGGAGATACTGTATATTTAATGTGAGGGGTGGACTCACTTATGGGAGATACTGTATATATAATGTGAGTGGTGGAATCACTTATGGGATATACTGTATATATAATGTGAGGGGTGGACTCACTTATGGGATATACTGTATATATAATGTGAGGGGTGGACTCACTTATGGGATATACTGTATATATAATGTGAGGGGTGGACTCACTTATTTGATATACTGTATATAATGTGAGGGGTGGAATCACTTATGGGAGATACTGTATATAATGTGAGGGGTGGACTCACTTATGGGAGGTACTGTATATATAATGTGAGGGGTGGAGTCACTTATGTGATATACTGTATATATAATGTGAGGGGTGGACTCACTTATGGGAGATACTGTATATAATGTGAGGGGTGGAGTCACTTATGGGAGATACTGTATATAATGTGAGGGGTGGAGTCATTTATGGGAGATACTGTATATAATGTGAGGGGTGGACTCACTTATGGGAGATACTGTATATATAATGTGAGGGGTGGACTCACTTATGGGAGATACTGTATATATAATGTGAGGGGTGGACTCACTTATGGGAGATACTGTATATAATATGAGGGGTGGACTCACTTATGGGATATACGGTATATATAATGTGAGGGGTGGAATAACTTATGGGAAATACTGTGTATATAATGTGAGGGGTGGAGTCACTTATGGGATATACTGTATATATAATGTGAGGGGTGGAATCACTTATGGGAGATACTGTATATATAATGTGAGGGGTGGACTCACTTATGGGAGATACTATATATATAATGTGAGGGGTGGACTCACTTATGGGAGATACTGTATATAGAATGTGAGTTGTGGACTCACTTATGGGATATTCTGTATATATATATATATATATATATATAATGTGAGGGGTGGAGTCACTTATGGGAGATACTGTATATATAATGTGAGGGGTGGACTCACTTATGGGAGATACTGTATATATAATGTGAGGGGTGGACTCACTTATGGGAGATACTGTATATAATATGAGGGGTGGACTCACTTATGGGAGATACTGTATATATAATGTGAGGGGTGGAATCACTTATGGGAAATACTGTGTATATAATGTGAGGGGTGGAGTCACTTATGGGAGATACTGTATATATAATGTGAGGGGTGGAATCACTTATGGGAAATACTGTGTATATGATGTGAGGGGTGGAGTCACTTATGGGAGATACTGTATATATAATGTGTGGGGTGGACTCACTTATGGGATATACTGTATATATAATGTGAGGGGTGGACTCACTTATGGGAGATACTGTATATAATGTGAGGGGTGGACTCACTTATGGGAGATACTGTATATATTATGTGAGGGGTGGACTCACTTATGGGAGATACTGTATATATAATGTGAGAGGTGGACTCACTTATGGGAGATACTGTATATAATGTGAGGGGTGGACTCACTTATGGGAGATACTGTATATATTATGTGAGGGGTGGACTCACTTATGGGAGATACTGTATATATAATGTGAGGGGTGGACTCACTTATGGGAGATACTGTATATAATGTGAGGGGTGGACTCACTTATGGGATATACTGTATATATAATGTGAGGGGTGGAGTCACTTATGGGAGATACTGTATATATAATGTGAGGGGTGGACTCACTTATGGGAGATACTGTATATATAATGTGAGGGGTGGACTCACTTATGGGAGATACTGTATATATAATGTGAGGGGTGGACTCACTGATGGGAGATACTGTATATAATGTGAGGGGTTGAGTCACTTATGGGAGATACTGTATATATAATGTGAGGGGTGGAGTCACTTATGGGATATACTGTATATATAATGTGAGGGCTGGACTCACTTATGGGAGATACTGTATATATAATGTGAGGGGTGGACTCACTTATGGGAGATACTGTATATAATGTGAGGGGTTGAGTCACTTATGGGAGATACTGTATATATAATGTGAGGGGTGGACTCACTTATGGGAGATATTGTATATATAATGTGAGGGGTGGACTCACTTATGGGAGATACTGTATATATAATGTGAGGGGTGGACTCACTTATGGGAGATACTGTATATAATGTGAGGGGTTGAGTCACTTATGGGAGATACTGTATATAATATGAGGGGTGGACTCACTTATGGGATATACGGTATATATAATGTGAGGGGTGGAATCACTTATGGGAAATACTGTGTATATAATGTGAGGGGTGGAGTCACTTATGGGATATACGGTATATATAATGTGAGGGGTGGAATCACTTATGGGAAATACTGTGTATATAATGTGAGGGGTGGAGTCACTTATGGGAGATACTGTATATATAATGTGAGGGGTGGACTCACTTATGGGAGATACTATATATATAATGTTAGGGCCCTGGAAGGTAATGTAAGGGCCACATGGGATGGGCCATCATCCCCTCCCTAAAGGGTTCAGTTTAAGTGGATGGGAAATAGTTAATATAATGTTTACAGTTTTGAGTCTGCACAGTTACTAACCTTTGTGCCGAGTTTTCTCATAGGGCCAGCATGTTGCTGGGCAGAATGGCTCTGGATCAGGATTGGTGAATCGCTGTAGCGGCGGGAAGACAGAAGTATATTTAAACAACAGCTGGACTGACCCGGTGGTCAGTCTGAAGTAACACCTGTGGAAGATTCAGCGTGTTATTGTTCTGGAATTTCATCAAGAAGTGCATTACTATGTCTCATACAAATGAGCTGTATCTTCGTTTATTAGAGAAAGCCGCGGGCCCGGGCGGCGAAGCCTGGCTCATGAGATGCTTACAGGAATGCCCATCTTCAGTAAATCCAGTAGAGGAGGAGACTCGGACGCCACTGCCTGTTCCGGTTACGTTCCCTTTGCCTTCCGGAAGTTCCGACGCCACCGAGGACGCTATGGAGTCACGGGAGGTGGTTGCGTCTGCGCCTAATGTTCCGGACGTCATCTTCGATGGACCCGCACCGGAAGTCGTCATCGGAGCTAGGCCGGAAGCCAGAGGATCCCCGGAGCAGCTCAGAAGGTCCTTGAGGAGCTCCAGCCGGACGAAAAGGAAGAATTATTCACCGGAAATCGCCGGCAGCAGCCGGGCAGCCAGCAAGAAGACCACCGTCCCACCCTCCCGCCCAGCCGGTTCCGGATCACCGTCGAGGAGAGAAGACGCAGGCCCTTCAGCTGCGGTGAGGGCATCGGGTGGTGAGTATGATGCCGCTCAGTCTTTATTGCATAGAAGTTTAGCTGGGTGTATGGGTTCAACGCCTGGGCATAGCTTCCTTGCTGGCATGGCGGCCTTCTTTAATATGATGGCTGCGGTGCCGGCGGGGGAGCAGTTAACGACCCCCCCTCACTCTAATTCTGCTTCTTTGGGGAATCCCAGCAGTGCCTGGGTTCCTCAACCTAACAGCTCCGGGTTAACCCATTCCTGCCCGGCAACCAGTAATAGCTCAGCTCAGCTTAGTGGTGTTAATACAGTCGATTCTGCTAACACGCCTGGCATGTCAGGCAAACAGCAGGATTCTGAACGGCAACCTCTCCCCTCCTTGTCAGTTCCTGGTGTTTGTATGAAGGAGGCTCTTACTTGTGAGTTGTCTCCGTTAGGTTTTCACTTATCGGTCAGCACCAAGGAAAAGATATGGAGGGGCGAATATATTGAGATATTCTCCTTGTTGCCGTCAGTTAAGGAACAACAGAAAAGTTCTGATGGCAAGAAGGAGGACAAGGAGGATGAGAAAAAGAAAACGCAAGCGGTGAGGTCATTTAATAATTGGGTGCAAGCGTTTTGTATTTTTGCCGCAGTCATGGGTGAGAAGAAGCCGAATTTATGTTCGGCTTTATTCCAACACATGGACATTATATTGGAGGCATACAGAAATTTTGGTGGGGTTGCCTGGATAGGTTATGATGAAATGTTTCGTCAGAAATTATCTGTCCATCCTCAAATTAAATGGGGTCAAAAGGATGTGGGTTTGTGGCTGAATTTAATGTTACCACAAAGGTCTCGCAGCTTGCCTCCCGCAAGTCATGGCTCCTTTCGCAAAGGGGTATGTTTTGCCTTTAACGAGAGCCATTGCAGGTGGCAGGCCAGCTGCAAATATAGACACGAATGCTCCCATTGCGGGGCAAATCACCCAGTCTCCAAATGCTTTAAAAGAATCAATTTGTCTACCCAGAATGCCCCGTCCAGCAGGGAGGCGCTTTCCCGCAGCATGGACTCCAGTGACGCTCAGAAACATGTTGCCATTTCTAAGCAGGTACCCAGACACGCTGAGAGCTAATATGTTGCTGGAGGGTTTTTCTATTGGTTTTTTTGTCCCTGAATTTTCTGGCACGGGGTGCTCCTGGGTAGACAATTTGAAATCAGTGGCTCGACATGCTGAGGTGGTCAGAAAGAAAATAAAGAAAGAGGTTGAGGAGGGCAGAGTTGAGGGTCCTTTTGATTCCCCCCCGTTTGATAATTTTAGGTTGTCCCCTTTGGGTATTGTCCCCAAAAAAGAACCAGGGGAGTTCAGATTAATTCATCATTTATCTTACCCTTTAAATTCATCTCTGAATGATGCGGTTAACAATGAGAAATTTCAGGTTGAGTATGCGTCTTTTGACTCCGCCTTGGACAAGTTGCGTAAGTTCGGTCAAGGTGCGTTATTGGCCAAGGCGGACATCAAATCGGCGTTTAGATTGTTACCGGTTAGGGAGACGGGTTATAATTCATTGGGTTTCCAATTTGACAACAAGTTTTACTTTGATAAGGCTCTCCCAATGGGCTTTACACTTTCTTGTTATTATTTTGAGGCATTTGCATCATTTTTAGAGTGGTCTGTCAAGCAGGTTTGCCCGGTAGGTGATATGTTGCACTACTTAGATGATTTTTTGTTTTTGGGTCAGGGTGGTAAGGAGGATATCCACAGACTGTTTAAGGCTTTTAAAGATATCTGCGGTTTGTTTGGTGTACCTTTAGCTAATGAGAAAACAGTTCATCCATGTCAAAGGTTGATCTTCTTAGGTGTTGTTATTGATTCTGGTTTTATGTTATTTTCATTACCTCGGGAGAAAATTATGTCTATGCTGGATAGCATACATATTTTAATGGTTAAAAAGAAAGTTACCCTTAAGGAATTACAAAGGTTGTTGGGTCTGCTAGTCTTTGCAGCCAGGGTGATTCCCATGGGCAGGGTGTTCTCAAAGAGATTATATATGGCTACAAGGGGCCTTAAGTCACCAAGGAGTCATGTTAGATTAGATAGAATGATGAAAGATGATCTATCTTTGTGGGCTGAGTTTTTAACTAACTTTAATGGTGCATCTATCTGGCAGGCTGACTTTGTTTCTCTTGAAGAGTTAGGTATTTTCACAGATGCAGCGGGTTCATTTGGCTTTGGTGCATATTTTAACGGACAATGGTCAGCAGAACCATGGCCGGTGTCTTGGTTTGAGGCGGGTTTTACAGCTAATATTCTGTTGTTAGAATTGTTTCCAGTAGTGGTCGCCATAGTTTTATGGGGTCAGTTGTTCAAGAACAGGAGGATAGTTGTACACACGGATAATAAAGGAGTGGCGTTTGCAATTAACTGTTTGTCTGCTAAATCTGAGCCAGTGGTTAAGTTGCTGCGGCACTTGGTGCTTCTGTGTTTGCAATTAAATGTTTGGCTTAAGGCTACCTATATTAAGGGCAAGGTGAATTGTATAGCTGATTCTTTGTCACGGGGTCAGTTCCACAGGTTTCAGCAATTATGCCCGGAGGCAGCCAAGGAAGGCATACCGTGTCCACCCCATTTATGGGACCTCGTGTGGGACTGATACAGGAATACGCGAAGAAGTCCATTGCTGACAAAACATATGCGGATTATTGCAAGTTTTGGTCTGTATGGTGTTCGTTTTGTAGGGACAATGGTTATTCGCATTCTAGTTCAGACATCAATTGTGCCCTGCAGTTTCTTGCTTCTTTGTTAGTCAAAAAATTGTCCCATAGTTATGTGTCCAGTTTTTTAGCTGGGATATCATTTTTCCAGAAGTGGATTGGTGTTAGACATATCAACTCATTCTTCCAAGTTAAACAGGTCATGAAGGGTTACCGCAGTACGAGAGCTAGTAAGGACCGTAGGCCACCCATAGTTTTTTCTACTCTGGCTAAGCTTTGCAAGGCTTGCCAGGATGTCTGTTTGGATAGCTTTGAATCGGTAATGTTTAAAACAGCCTTTGTCTTGGCATTTTTCGGAGCCCTAAGGGTGGGTGAGTTTACTGCACCAAACAGGCTTTCTCCCTCTCCATTAGCCCTGGAGGACATTTCAATTACTTCCAGGGCATTAATAATAAATATTAAAAGATCTAAAACAGATACATTGGGGAAAGGGAAACTATTATACATTTTTCGGCTGTCAAATAATAATCTTTGTCCTGTTAAAGTGGTGGAGTATTATCTGGCGCTGCGGCCAGGGGTCTCTCCACATTTTTTCACACACAGAGATGGCTCTCCACTTACCAGGTTCCAATTCAAATCTGTCCTAAAGAAATGTGCTAATCACCTAGGTATGGGTAATACAGGCCTTAGCCCGCACTCTTTTAGAATTGGGGCGGCTACTGAAGCCTCCTTAGCTGGTCTGTCTGTAGAGGACATAAAGAAATTGGGCAGATGGGAGTCCGATAGGTACAAAATTTATATTCGCCCAGAATTGTTGATTGATTAACTATTTTTCTTTCAGATGAAGCTATCAAAATTGTGTGGATTTTGGGACACTCCTTCGTCCACTGGGCCAGGAGGCAAGCGGTAACCAGACCATACGGTTTAAATTTAAATTTTCCAGTTGAAAAGGTCTGTGTTTTTTGGGGGGGACAAAGGGGTTTATGTTTGACTGATCTATTCGATCTGTGCTTGAGTAAGTCTAGCATTTGGCCCCATCCGGACGTGTTGGTTCTGCATATAGGTGGGAATGACATAGGCAGAACCAGCACGTCTTTATTGTACCAGAACCTCAAGCAGACAATATTTTCCATTATGGATATGTTTCCGTCAGCGACAGTTGCGTTTTCAGAAATGATACCTAGACTGGCCTGGGCAACCAAAAAGAATCGTTTCCTTGAGAGAATTCGGAAACGTTTAAATAGAAGTATGGAGAAATTCATGAAATCTGTGGGTGGGTTTTCTTATAGACACACTGATCTGGAGGGTTTCATTCCAGGGTTGTATAGATTTGACAATGTACACTTGTCCTACATAGGAGTGGAGATTTTCAATACGGGGCTCCAGAATATTATTGAAAAGGCCACGGTTGTGGGGTAGGCATGCCTGTATACAGGCATGCGTTTGGGGGTGTCACCCAGAGTTCTGGGTGGACAGCTGTGGTGGAGTAAGGATACACTGGTTATTATTATTGGTTGGTTTACTATGGTTTTAATTGGTTATTTATTATTCAGTTATTGATTATTTATTAATTGTTTGATTAATTATTATTTAAACTATTTACCCTCAATAAACGGCCGTGGCCTTTATCCCCAACAGTTGTCGTGTTTTATATTTTAGATTAAGTAATGTGGGGGGGGGGGTATGATGGTCCTCATCCCATGTTAGGGCCCTGGAAGGTAATGTAAGGGCCACATGGGATGGGCCATCATCCCCTCCCTAAAGGGTTCAGTTTAAGTGGATGGGAAATAGTTAATATAATGTTTACAGTTTTGAGTCTGCACAGTTACTAACCTTTGTGCCGAGTTTTCTCATAGGGCCAGCATGTTGCTGGGCAGAATGGCTCTGGATCAGGATTGGTGAATCGCTGTAGCGGCGGGAAGACAGAAGTATATTTAAACAACAGCTGGACTGACCCGGTGGTCAGTCTGAAGTAACACCTGTGGAAGATTCAGCGTGCCCGTCCCTCCCTCCCTGTCACGGTCTGTTTTTGAGGGCGTCGCCTTACGGCGGACAGCTATAGTTTTTGTTTTTTAAATTTCCTAAAGGGGGTGTCACCCAGAGTTCTGGGTGGACAGCTGTGGTGGAGTAAGGATACACTGGTTATTATTATTGGTTGGTTTACTATGGTTTTAATTGGTTATTTATTATTCAGTTATTGATTATTTATTAATTGTTTGATTAATTATTATTTAAACTATTTACCCTCAATAAACGGCCGTGGCCTTTATCCCCAACAGTTGTCGTGTTTTATATTTTAGATTAAGTAATGTGGGGGGGGGGGTATGATGGTCCTCATCCCATGTGAGGGGTGGACTCACTTATGGGAGATACTGTATATAGAATGTGAGTGGTGGACTCACTTATGGGATATACTGTATATATATATATATATATATATATATATAATGTGAGGGGTGGAGTCACTTATGGGAGATACTGTATATATAATGTGAGGGGTGGACTCACTTATGGGAGATACTGTATATATAATGTGAGAGGTGGACTCACTTATGGGAGATACTGTATATAATATGAGGGGTGGACTCACTTATGGGAGATACTGTATATATAATGTGAGGGGTGGAATCACTTATGGGAAATACTGTGTATATAATGTGAGGGGTGGAGTCACTTATGGGAGATACTGTATATATAATGTGAGGGGTGGAATCACTTATGGGAAATACTGTATATATAATGTGAGGGGTGGGGTCACTTATGGGAGATACTGTATATATAATGTGAGGGGTGGAATCACTTATGGGAGATACTGTATATATGATGTGAGGGGTGGACTCACTTATGGGAGATACTGTATATATAATGTGTGGGGTGGACTCACTTATGGGATATACTGTATATATAATGTGAGGGGTGGACTCACTTATGGGAGATACTGTATATAATGTGAGGGGTGGACTCACTTATGGGAGATACTGTATATATAATGTGAGGGGTGGACTCACTTATGGGAGATACTGTATATATAATGTGAGGGGTGGACTCACTTATGGGAGATACTGTATATAATGTGAGGGGTGGACTCACTTATGGGAGATACTGTATATATAATGTGAGGGGTGGACTCACTTATGGGAGATACTGTATATAATGTGAGGGGTGGACTCACTTATGGGATATACTGTATATATAATGTGAGGGGTGGAGTCATTTATGGGAGATACTGTATATATAATGTGAGGGGTGGACTCACTTATGGGAGATACTGTAAATATAATGTGAGGGGTGGACTCACTTATGGGAGATACTGTATATATAATGTGAGGGGTGGACTCACTTATGGGAGATACTGTATATAATGTGAGGGGTTGAGTCACTTATGGGAGATACTGTATATATAATGTGAGGGGTGGAGTCACTTATGGGATATAGTGTATATATAATGTGAGGGGTGGACTCACTTATGGGAGATACTGTATATATAATGTGAGGGGTGGACTCACTTATGGGAGATACTGTATATAATGTGAGGAGTGGACTCACTTATGGGATATACTGTGTATATAATATGAGGGGTGGACTCACTTATGGGAGATACTGTATATATAATGTGAGGGGTGGAATCACTTATGGGAAATACTGTATATATAATGTGAGGGGTGGGGTCACTTATGGGAGATACTGTATATATAATGTGAGGGGTGGAATCACTTATGGGAGATACTGTATATATGATGTGAGGGGTGGACTCACTTATGGGAGATACTGTATATATAATGTGTGGGGTGGACTCACTTATGGGATATACTGTATATATAATGTGAGGGGTGGACTCACTTATGGGAGATACTGTATATAATGTGAGGGGTGGACTCACTTATGGGAGATACTGTATATATAATGTGAGGGGTGGACTCACTTATGGGAGATACTGTATATATAATGTGAGGGGTGGACTCACTTATGGGAGATACTGTATATAATGTGAGGGGTGGACTCACTTATGGGAGATACTGTATATATAATGTGAGGGGTGGACTCACTTATGGGAGATACTGTATATAATGTGAGGGGTGGACTCACTTATGGGATATACTGTATATATAATGTGAGGGGTGGAGTCATTTATGGGAGATACTGTATATATAATGTGAGGGGTGGACTCACTTATGGGAGATACTGTAAATATAATGTGAGGGGTGGACTCACTTATGGGAGATACTGTATATATAATGTGAGGGGTGGACTCACTTATGGGAGATACTGTATATAATGTGAGGGGTTGAGTCACTTATGGGAGATACTGTATATATAATGTGAGGGGTGGAGTCACTTATGGGATATAGTGTATATATAATGTGAGGGGTGGACTCACTTATGGGAGATACTGTATATATAATGTGAGGGGTGGACTCACTTATGGGAGATACTGTATATAATGTGAGGGGTTGAGTCACTTATGGGAGATACTGTATATATAATGTGAGGGGTGGACTCACTTATGGGAGATACTGTATATATAATGTGAGGGGTGGAGTCATTTATGGGAGATACTGTATATATAATGTGAGGGGTGGAATCCCTTATGGGAGATATTGTATATATAATGTGAGGGGTGGACTCACTTATGGGAGATATTGTATATATAATGTGAGGGGTGGAATCCCTTATGGTAGATATTGTATATATAATGTAAGGGGTGGACTCACTTATGGGATATACTGTATATATAATGTGAGGGGTGGACTCACTTATGGGAGATACTGTATGTAATGTGAGGGGTGGACTCACTTATGGGAGATACTGTATATTATGTGAGGGGTGGACTCACTTATGGGAGATACTGTATATATAATGTGAGGGGTGGAATCACTTATGGGAGATACTGTATATATAATATGAGGGGTGGACTCACTTATGGGAAATACTGTATATATAATGTGAGGGGTGAAGTCACTTATGGGATATACTGCATATATAATGTGAGGGGTGGGGTCACTCATGGTAGATACTGTATATAATATGAGTGGTAGACTCACTTATGGGAAATACTGTATATATAATATGAGGGGTGGACTCACTTATGGGAGATACTGTATATAATGTGAGGGGTGGACTCACTTATGGGAGATACTGTATATATAATGTGAGGGGTGGACTCACTTATGGGAGATACTGTATATATAATGTGAGCGGTGGACTCACTTATGGGATATACTGTATATATAATGTGAGGGGTGGATTCACTTATGGGAGATACTGTATATAATGTGAGGGGTGGAGTCACTTATGGGAGATACTGTATATATAATGTGAGGGGTGGACTCACTTATGGGAGATACTGTATATAATGTGAGGGGTGGACTCACTTATGGGAGATACTGTATATATAATATGAGGGGTGGACTCACTTATGGGAGATACTGTATATAATGTGAGGGGTGGACTCACTTATGGGAGATACTGTATATAATGTGAGGGGTGGACTCACTTATGGGAGATATTGTATATATAATGTGAGGGGTGGACTCACTTATGGGAGATACTGTATATATAATGTGAGGGGTGGACTCACTTATGGGAGATACTGTATATATAATGTGAGGGGTGGACTCACTTATGGGAGATACTGTATATAATGTGAGGGGTGGACTCACTCATGGGAGATACTGTATATAATGTGAGGGGTGGACTCACTTATGAGAGATACTGTATATAATGTGAGGGGTGGACTCACTTATGGGATATACTGTAGATATAATGTGAGGGGTGGACTCACTTATGGGATATACTGTATATATAATGTGAGGGGTGGACTCACTTATGGGAGATACTGTATATATAATGTGAGGGGTGGAATCACTTATGGGAGATACTGTATATATAATATGAGGGGTGGACTCACTTATGGGAGATATTGTATATAGTGTGAGGGGTGGACTCACTTATGGGATATACTGTATATATAATGTGAGGAGTGGAGTCACTTATGGGATATACTGCATATATAATGTGAGGGGTGGACTCACTTATGGGAAATACTGTATATGTAATGTGAGGGGTGGACTCACTTATGGGAGATGCTGTATATAATGTGAGGAGTGGACTCACTTATGGGAGATACTGTACATATAATGTGAGGGGTGGACTCACTTATGTGAGATACTGTATATATAATGTGAGGAGTGGACTCACTTATGGGAGATACTGTACATATAATGTGAGGAGTGGACTCACTTATGGGAGATACTATATATATAATGTGAGGGGTGGACTCACTAATGGGAGATACTGTATATAGAATGTGAGGGGTGGACTCACTTATGGGATATACTGTATATATAATGTGAGGGGTGGAGTCACTTATGGGAGATACTGTATATAATGTGAGGGGTGGACTCACTTATGGGAGATACTGTATATAATGTGAGGGGTGGACTCACTTATGGGAGATACTGTATATAATGTGAGGGGTGGAATCACTTATGGGAGATACTGTATATATAATGTGAGGGGTGGACTCACTTATGGGAGATACTGTATATATAATGTGAGGGGTGGACTCACTTATAGGAGATACTGTATATAATGTGAGGGGTGGAATCACTTATGGGAGATACTGTATATATAATGTGAGGGGTGGACTCACTTATGGGAGATACTGTAAATATAATGTGAGGGGTGGACTCACTTATGGGAGATACTGTATATATAATGTGAGGGGTGGACTCACTTATGGGAGATACTGTATATTATGTGAGGGGTGGACTCACTTATGGGATATACTGTATATATAATGTGAGGGGTGGAGTCACTTATGGGAGATACTGTATATATAATGTGGGGGGTGGACTCACTTATGGGATATACTGTATATATATATAATGTGAGGGGTGGAGTCACTTATGGGAGATACTGTATATATAATGTGGGGGGTGGAGTCACTTATGGGAGATACTGTATATATATATATAATGTGAGGGGTGGAGTCACTTATGGGAGATACTGTATATATAATGTAGGGGGTGGAGTCACTTATGGGAGATACTGTATATAAAATGTGAGGGGTGGACTCACTTATGGGAGAAACTGTATATATAATGTGAGGGGTGGACTCACTTATGGGAGATACTGTATATAATGTGAGGGGTGGACTCACTTATGAGACATACTGTATATAATGTGAGGGGTGGAATCACTTATGGGAGATACTGTATATATAATGTGAGGGGTGGACTCACTTATAGGAGATACTGTATATAATGTGAGGGGTGGAATCACTTATGGGAGATACTGTATATATAATGTGAGGGGTGGAGTCACTTATGGGAGATACTGTATATATAATGTGAGGGGTGGAGTCACTTATGGGAGATACTGTACATATAATGTGAGGGGTGGACTCACTTATGGGAGATACTGTATATATAATGTGAGGGGTGGACTCACTTATGGGAGATACTGTATATTATGTGAGGGGTGGACTCACTTATGGGATATACTGTATATATAATGTGAGGGGTGGAGTCACTTATGGGAGATACTGTATATAATGTGAGGGGTGGACTCACTTATGGGAGATACTGTATATATAATGTGAGGGGTGGACTCACTTATGGGAGATACTGTATATAATATGAGGGGTGGACTCACTTATGGGAGATACTGTATATATAATGTGAGGGGTGGAATCACTTATGGGAAATACTGTGTATATAATGTGAGGGGTGGACTCACTTATGGGAGATACTGTATATATAATGTGAGGGGTGAAGTCACTTATGGGAGATACTGTATATATAATGTGAGGGGTGGACTCACTTATGGGAGATACTGTATATAATGTGAGGGGTGGACTCACTTATGGGAGATACTGTATATATAATGTGAGGGGTGGAATCACTTATGGGAGATACTGTATATAATGTGAGGGGTGGAGTCACTTATGGGAGATACTGTATATATAATGTGAGGGGTGGACTCAATTATGGGAGATACTGTATATAATGTGAGGGGTGGAGTCACTTATGGGAGATACTGTATATATAATGTGAGGAGTGGACTCACTTATGGGAGATACTGTATATATAATGTGAGGGGTGGACTCACTTATGGGAGATACTGTATATATAATGTGAGGGGTGGACTGAATTATGGGAGATACTGTATATAATGTGAGGGGTGGACTCACTTATGGGATATACTGTATATATAATGTGAGGGGTGGAGTCACTTATGGGAGATACTGTATATATAATGTGAGGGGTGGACTCACTTATGGGAGATACTGTATATATAATGTGAGGGGTGGACTCACTTATGGGAGATACTGTATATAATATGAGGGGTGGACTCACTTATGGGAGATACTGTATATATAATGTGAGGGGTTAACTCACTTATGGGAGATACTGTATATATAATATGAGGGGTGGACTCACTTATGGGAGATACTGTATATATAATGTGAGGGGTGGAATCACTTATGGGAAATACTGTGTATATAATGTGAGGGGTGGAGTCACTTATGGGAGATACTGTATATATAATGTGAGGGGTGGACTCACTTATGGGAGATACTGTATATATAATGTGAGGGGTGGACTCACTTATGGGAGATACTGTATATATAATGTGAGGGGTGGACTCACTTATGGGAGATACTGTATATATAATGTGAGGGGTGGACTCACTTAGGGGATATACTGTATATATAATGTGAGGGGTGGACTCACTTAGGGGATATACTGTATATATAATGTGAGGGGTGGACTCACTTATGGGAGATACTGTATATATAATGTGAGGGGTGGACTCACTTATGGGAGATACTGTATATATAATGTGAGGGGTGGACTCACTTATGGGATATACTGTATATATAATGTGAGGGGTGGACTCACTTATGGGAGATACTGTATATATAATGTGAGGGGTGGACTCACTTATGGGAGATACTGTATATATAATGTGAGGGGAGGAATCACTTATGGTAAATACTGTGTATATAATGTGAGGGGTGGAGTCACTTATGGGAGATACTGTATATATAATGTGAGGGGTGGACTCACTTATGGGAGATACTGTATATATAATGTGAGGGGTGGACTCACTTATGGGAGATACTGTATATATAATGTGAGGGGTGGACTGAATTATGGGAGATACTGTATATAATGTGAGGGGTGGACTCACTTATGGGATATACTGTATATATAATGTGAGGGGTGGAGTCACTTATGGGAGATACTGTATATATAATGTGAGGGGTGGACTCACTTATGGGAGATACTGTATATATAATGTGAGGGGTGGACTCACTTATGGGAGATACTGTATATAATATGAGGGGTGGACTCACTTATGGGAGATACTGTATATATAATGTGAGGGGTGGACTCACTAATGGGAGATACTGTATATATAATGTGAGGGGTGGAGTCACTTATGGGAGATACTGTATATATAATATGAGGGGTGGACTCACTTATGGGAGATACTGTATATATAATGTGAGGGGTGGACTCACTTATGGGAGATACTGTATATATAATATGAGGGGTGGACTCACTTATGGGAGATACTGTATATATAATGTGAGGGGTGGAATCACTTATGGGAAATACTGTGTATATAATGTGAGGGGTGGAGTCACTTATGGGAGATACTGTATATAATATGAGGGGTGGACTCACTTATGGGAGATACTGTATATATAATGTGAGGGGTGGAGTCACTTATGGGATATACTGTATATAATGTGAGGGGTGGAGTCACTTATGGGAGATACTGTATATATAATGTGAGGGGTGGACTCACTTATGGGAGATACTGTATATATAATGTGAGGGGTGGACTCACTTATGGGAGATACTGTATATATAATGTGAGTGGTGGAGTCACTTATGGGAGATACTGTATATATAATGTGAGGGGTGGACTCACTTATGGGAAATACTGTATATAATGTGAGGGGTGGAGTCACTTATGGGAGATACTGTGTATATATAATGTGAGGGGTGGACTCACTTATGGGAGATACTGTATATAATATGAGGGGTGGACTCACTTATGGGAGATACTGTATATAATGTGAGGGGTGGAGTCACTTATGGGAGATACTGTATACATAATGTGAGAGGTGGACTCACTTATGGGAGGTACTGTATATATAATGTGAGGGGTGGACTCACTTATGGGAGATACTGTATATATAATGTGAGGGGTGGACTCACTTATGGGAGATACTGTATATATAATGTGAGGGGTGGAATCACTTATGGGAGATCCTGTATATAATATGAGGTGTGGACTCACTTATGGGATATACTGTATATATAATGTGAGGGGTGGACTCACTTATGGGAGATACTGTATATAATGTGAGGGGTGGAGTCACTTATGGGATATACTGTATATATAATGTGAGGGGTGGACTAACTTATGGGAGATACTGTATATATAATGTGAGGGGTGGAATCACTTATGGGAGATACTGTATATAATGTGAGGGGTGGACTCACTTATGGGATATACGGTATATATAATGTGAGGGGTGGACTCACTTATGGGATATACTGTATATATAATGTGAGGGGTGGACTCACTTATGGGAGATACTGTATATATAATGTGAGGGGTGGACTCACTTATGGGAGATACTGTATATAATGTGAGGGGTGGAGTCACTTATCGGATATACTGTATATATAATGTGAGGGGTGGACTCACTTATGGGATATACTGTATATATAATGTGAGGGGTGGAGTCACTTATGGGAGATACTGTATATAATGGGAGGGGTGGAATCACTTATGGGAGATACTGTATATATAATGTGAGGGGTGAAATCACTTATGGGAGATACTGTATATATAATGTGAGGGGTGGACTCACTTATGGGAGATACTGTATATATAATGTGAGGGGTGGACTCACTTATGGGAGATACTGTATATATAATGTGAGAGATGGACTCACTTATAGGAGATACTGTATATATAATGTGAGGGGTGGAGTCACTTATGGGAGATACTGTATATATAATGTGAGGGGTGGACTCACTTATGGGATATACTGTATATATAATGTGAGGGGTGGACTCACTTATGGGAGATACTGTATATAATGTGAGGGGTGGACTCACTTATGGGAGATACTGTATATATAATGTGAGGGGTGGAATCACTTATGGGAGATACTGTATATAATGTGAGGGGTGGACTCACTTATGGGAGATACTGTATATAATGTGAGGAGTGGAGTCACTTATGGGATATACTGTATATATAATGTGAGGGGTGGACTCACTTATGGGAGATACTGTATATATAATTTGAGGGGTGGAATCACTTATGGGAGATACTGTATATATAATGTGAGGGGTGGACTCACTTATGGGATATACTGTATATATAATGTGAGGGGTGGAGTCACTTATGGGAGATACTGTATATAATGGGAGGGGTGGACTCACTTATGGGATATACTGTATATATAATGTGAGGGGTGGAATCACTTATGGGAGATACTGTATATATAATGTGAGGGGTGGAATCACTTATGGGAGATACTGTATATATAATGTGAGGGGTGGACTCACTTATGGGAGATACTGTATATATAATGTGAGAGATGGACTCACTTATAGGAGATACTGTATATATAATGTGAGGGGTGGAGTCACTTATGGGAGATACTGTATATATAATGTGAGGGGTGGACTCACTTATGGGATATACTGTATATATAATGTGAGGGGTGGACTCACTTATGGGAGATACTGTATATAATGTGAGGGGTGGACTCACTTATGGGAGATACTGTATATATAATGTGAGGGGTGGAATCACTTATGGGAGATACTGTATATAATGTGAGGGGTGGACTCACTTATGGGAGATACTGTATATAATGTGAGGGGTGGAGTCACTTATGGGATATACTGTATATATAATGTGAGGGGTGGACTCACTTATGGGAGATACTGTATATATAATGTGAGGGGTGGAATCACTTATGGGAGATACTGTATATATAATGTGAGGGGTGGACTCACTTATGGGATATACTGTATATATAATGTGAGGGGTGGACTCACTTATGGGAGATACTGTATATAATGTGAGTGGTGGACTCACTTATGGGAGATACTGTATATATAATGTGGGGGGTGGAGTCACTTATGGGAGATACTGTATATATATATATATAATGTGAGGGGTGGAGTCACTTATGGGAGATACTGTATATATAATGTGAGGGGTGGACTCACTTATGGGAGATACTGTATATACAATGTGAGGGGTGGACTCACTTATGGGATATACTGTATATATAATGTGAGGGGTGGACTCACTTATGGGAGATACTGTATATAATGTGAGGGGAGGACTCACTTATGGGAGATACTGTATATATAATGTGAGGGGTGGACTCACTTATGGGATATACTGTATATATAATGTGAGCGGTGGACTCACTTATGGGATATACTGTATATATAATGTGAGGGGTGGATTCACTTATGGGAGATACTGTATATAATGTGAGGGGTGGAGTCACTTATGGGATATACTGTATATATAATGTGAGGGGTGGACTCACTTATGGGAGATACTGTATATAATGTGAGGGGTGGACTCATGGGAAGGGGACCCCCCAATGCCCCCTGCCAACCAACTGCCCATTAAATGAAAACACTTACACTTGTATGGGGTAAAAAGGCCACGGCCGTTTATTGAGGGTAATTAAATAAATAACTTATTAATAAATAACCATTAAATAACCATAAATAATTCAAAATAATAATTAACCTATAAAACCATCAATCAAATGAAACCACTAGTGAAACTCTTTCACCAAAGCTGTCCACCCAGCAGATCTGGGTGACATACCCCACTCATCTTAATATGTATCTATGCCCACCCAACTGGTGACCCCCTCAACAAACAGACCGTGACAGGGAGGGAGGGACGGGCCGCTGTTATTTCTTCAGGTAACTCTTCTTTGACTAGCCAACTGCCCAGTCGTCCTTTTCTTAAATAGAATTCTGTTTTCCCGCCGTGGCCTAGATAGCCAATCCGCATCTCCTCTTCTTCTGCCCAGCAACCACAACAACCTGTAATAAAAGACTCCAAGTACAAGTTAATAACAATGTTAACACTTTATATCCTTCACCTACTTCCTTACCCTCTTTTTTTTTTTTTTTTTATATCATCTATCTAAAACATGGAAGGAGGGGGAATGGGGGGCCCATCCCATGGGGCCCTTCCATTACCTTCCAGGGCCCATTCATGGGAAGGGGACCCCCCAATGCCCCCCGCCAACCAACTGCCCATTAAATGAAAACACTTACACTTGTATGGGGTAAAAAGGCCACGGCCGTTTATTGAGGGTAATTAAATAAATAACTTATTAATAAATAACCATTAAATAACCATAAATAATTCATAATAATAATTAACCTATAAAACCATCAATCAAATTAAACCACTAGTGAAACTCTTTCACCAAAGCTGTCCACCCAGCAGATCTGGGTGACATACCCCATACGCATAACCCTCAGTCATGCCCACCCACAACCGTGGCCTTCTCAATCATATTTTGTAACCCAACATTAAAAATGTCCATACCGATCATTGACAAATGCACCTTGTCAGACCAGTATAGACCTCGCACAAAACCTTCCAAGTCCATGTGCCTGTAAGAAAAGCCATTTATTTTTAACATAAACTTCTCCATACTCCTGTTCAATCTCTTACGAATTCTATCTTTGAACCTTTCATCTTTGTCCAACCAAACCAGCCTCGGTATTATTTCTGAAAAGACAATTAACGCTGCCGGACAAACTTCTTTAACTGCAAAAACAGATTGCTTTAAATTTTGATATAACATAGACGTATTCCATTTCCCTATATCATTACCCCCTATATGCAGGATTAGAATATCTGGGTTTGGCCAAATTGCGGCTTTACTCAAACATAAATCAAACAGTTCTGATAAAACTAAACCTCTTTTTCCTCCCCAGAAGATGCAGACTTCCTTATCAGGGAAACCGAGATTTAGGCCATATGATCTGCTTACTGCACGTCTCCTGGCCCAGTGGACGAAGGAGTGTCCCAGTATCCACACAATCTTGGTTGCCTTGTCTGCAAAAGAACCAATGTTTAGTCAAGGAGCAACTCTGGGCGAATATAAATTTTGTAACGGTCAGATTGCCATCTACCCAACTTCTTAATCTCATCCACCGACAACCCTGCTAGAGCCGCTTCAGTCGCGGCCCCAATCCTAAATGAATGTGAGCTGATTCCCGCATTAGCCAAACCCAATTGTATAGTGCATTTCTTCAAAATATATTTAAACTGAAATGTAGTGATAGCTGAGCCATCCCTATGTACAAATAAGTAAATAGAATTATCTGGGCGAATCTTTAAATAGCTTTCCATCATTTTAACTGGGCAGAAGTCATTACCTGGAAGGCTAAAAATGTGCAATCTTTTGCCCTTCCCAAATGGATCCGTTTTCGATTTTTTAATGTTTATCTCTAAACTATCTTTTGTTATGGAGATATCGCTTACTTCTAACGGTGCTGGGACATGTTTTGAACTCGCTGTGAATTCACCTACTCTGAGTGCCCCGAAAAAAGCTATTACAAAGGCAGTCTGAAATAGGACTGCTTCAAAACCGTCTCTGCACACTTCATCACATGCCCTGCACAGTTTAAGCACAGTACTAAACACTATCGGGGGTCTCTTGTCTTTAACTCTTTTCGTACTCCGATAACCCTTTAGCACCTGCTTTATTTGATAGAAGGAATTAATGCTTCTCCAACCCAACCACCTCTGGAAAAACGACACTCCAGCTAACACATTAGACACATAGCTTGGTGATAACTTTTTATGTAATAACTCCGCCAGAAACAACATTGCGCAATTCACATCTGAATTATCGACATTAAAACCACTTTTTTCACAAAAAGAACACCATCTTGACCAAAACTTGCTATAGTCTACAAACGTTTTGTCAGATACCGACTTCTTCAAATACTCCTGCATTATTCCCAAATTAGGTCCCATAAATGCGGTGGGCATTGTATCCCTTCCTTTGCTGCTTCTGGACACAACTGCTGGAACCTGCGGAACTGTCCACGGGAAAGTGCGTCAGCTATACAGTTAACCTCACCTTTAATATACGAAGCTTTAAGCCATATGTTTAATCGCAAGCACAACAAAACTAAATGACGGAGCAGTTTTATAACTTCCACCGACCTAGAAGATAGACAATTGATTGCAAACTCCACACCTTTATTGTCCGTATGCACAATAATTCTCTTGTCTCTGAAAACTGCACCCCAGATTGCTAGGGACACCACCACCGGGAATAACTCTAATAAAACTATGTTACTTGTTGTCCCTGCTTCCATCCATGCTATAGGCCATGGCTCAGCAGACCATTGCCCCTTAAAGTATGCTCCATAACCAAATGACCCTGCAGCATCCGTAAAAATACCTAATTCTGTCCAACTAGCAAACTCTGCTTGCCACACCGAAGCCCCATTATAGTTATCTAAAAATTCCGCCCACAACGATAAATCCTCTTTAAGGGGTCTATTAATCCTTATATGATGCCGAGGGGACCTGACTCCACTAGTAGCTAGGTATAACCTCCTTGAGAACACTCTACCCATCGGAATTATTCTAGAGGCGAAGACTAATAAACCAAGCAATCTCTGCAAATCTCTCAGCTGAACTTTCTTTTTAACCAAACAACTATTTATTCTATTTAACAATTCAACAATTTTTTCCTTCGGCAAAGAGAATAACATATAGAAGGAATCGATTTCTATCCCCAAAAAGATTAACCTCCTGCATGGCAAAACAGTTTTCTCTTCAGCTAACGGAACACCAAACTCATAACAAATCTCCCTAAATGCTTTAAATAAAAAATTAATGTCATCACTGCTCTCTTGACCTATAAACAAAAAATCATCCAAATAGTGTACCATTTCCCCTACCGGACATATCTGCTTAACTGACCATTCTAAAAAGGAAGAAAATGCCTCAAAGTAAAAACAAGACAATCTGAAGCCCATAGGCAGTGCCTTATCAAAGTAGAATTTATTTTCAAATTGAAAACCCAGGGAATTATATCCGGATTGTCTAACTGGCAGTAACCTGAACGCGGATTTGATGTCTGCCTTGGCCAACAAAGCACCTTGACCAGTCTTTCTCAATTTGTCCAAGGCAGAGTCAAATGAAGCGTATTCTACTGAAAATTCGTGACTATTCACTGTATCATTCAGAGAAGTCTTATCCGGATAGGATAAATGGTGTATCAGTCTAAATGTTCCCGGCTCTTTTTTGGGGATAATACCTAATGGGGGGAGTCTGAAATTTTTGAAAGGGGGAGCATCAAACGGACCTTCTACTCTACCTTCTTCAACTTCTTTCCTGATTTTCTCTCTAACAATATCCACATGCTGAAATACTGACTTCAAGTTATCCACCCATATGCACCCCTCCCCTTCATACTCTGGAACAAAAAAACCCATATCAAAACCTTCCTCTAATAATTTAGCTTTCATTGTGTCTGAATACCTGCTTAGGAAGGGGGACATTCCTTTGAGGTTCACTGGCGTCCATGCTTTTAGAAACCGCCTCTCTACTGTGGTGGGGGTTATTATTGGACATGTTGATCTTCTTGAAGCATTTGAATACTGCATGGCTACCTCCACAGTGTGAACATTCATGACGGTACTTGCAGTTTGCCTGCCATCTGCATTGATTTTCATTAAACGCAAAGCATACTCCTTTCCGAAAGGAGCTCTGACCAGATGGCAAACTGCGAGACCTTTGCGTGGGGAGCATTAAATTTAACCAAAGGCCCACATCTTTTTGGCCCCATTTCAAATTGGGATGTACTGCTATTTTATGTCTAAACATCTCATCATACCCAATCCATGCTACTCCCCCAAAATTTCTATATGCCTCTAATATTATGTCCATGTGTTGGAAAAGTCCCGAACATAGGTTGGGCTTTTTCTCCCCCATTACTGCTGCAAATATACAGAATGCTTGTATCCAATTGTTGAATGACTTAATCGGTTGATATCTTTTTTTATCCTTTTTTATCACTAATTTTCTGGGATTCTTTTACTGATGGCAATAAGGAAAAAATATCCATATACTCTCCCTTCCAGATTTTCTCTTTGACCACATTTGACAGGTGGAACCCGAGGGGCGACAACTCACATACCATGGCCTCCTTCATGCACACACCCGGTACCGACCCTAATGGGAGAGTATCTGGATCCTTTGGCCTATCGCTACTCTGCGCAGCAATCCCTGTTACTGTATTACTAATAACCTCTTGGACTTTATTTGTATCCTTTGCACTGTTCAACTCTATCCTACAGTGAGGGGAGGATGCAACTTGCTCCTCACCCGACTGAAGTGTACTTTGTACCTTAGTAGAATCGCTGCTGCGGGAAACCGACCATGCAGCACTAGGATTTGCAGTACCGCTGGGAGGGGGGGGAGGGGGGGTTGCCTGTCCCTTTGCTGGCGTGGCGGCTAACATATTGAAAAAGGCCGCCACACCAGCAAGTAAACCGTGCCCAGGAGTAGAACCAGACAACCCGGCTAGCTCCTTAATACCCATAATAAGTTGAGCGGCATCATACTCACCGATCGATGCCCTCTCTGCAGGTGCTTGGATCTCTTCCTCTCTTCCGATAGGAGCAATAGAACTCACTGAACGGGTGGGAGGGACGGGCGCCTTCTTACTTGCGGTCCGGCTGTGTCTTGCTGCTTCCGGAGAGTAATTCTTCCTCTTTGGCCGGTTGGCGCTGCGAAGCGACCGTCGCGGTTGCTCCGCTTGCTCTTCAGCTTCCGGCAAGCTTTCAATGACGTCACCGGAAACCTGTCCTGCGCTGCTGACGTCAAATACCATGGACGCGGCCGCTCCAAACTCGCTTGCTTCCGCTTCTTCCGCTCCTTTCTGCCTGCCGGACATCGTGGACCTGGTCGCAGGAGAGCTAGGAGCAGACGGTAACAGCTCGCCCTCTTCTCTGTGCGCAGGAACCTGTAGCTCTAAGCACCGGCGTAGCCAATCGTCGCCGCCGGGTCCGGAGGCTCTATCTAGCAAAAGTCGGTATAAATCATTCACCGGGAGGCTGGCACCAGACTGATAATCTTCCGCCGACGACCTGGACATCATGCCGCTGTTATTTCTTCAGGTAACTCTTCTTTGACTGGCCAACTGCCCAGTCGTCCTTTTCTTAAATAGAATTCTGTTTTCCCGCCGGGGCCTAGATAGCCAATCCGCATCTCCTCTTCTTCTGCCCAGCAACCACAACAACCTGTAATAAAAGACTCCAAGTACAAGTTAATAACAATGTTAACACTTTATATCCTTCACCTACTTCCTTACCCTCTTTTTTTTTTTTTTATATCATCTATCTAAAACATGGAAGGAGGGGGAATGGGGGGCCCATCCCATGGGGCCCTTCCATTACCTTCCAGGGCCCATTCACTTATGGGAGATACTGTATATATAATGTGAGGGGTGGACTCACTTATGGGATATACTGTATATATAATGTGAGGGGTGGACTCACTTATGGGATATACTGTATATATAATGTGAGGGGTGGACTCACTTATGGGATATACTGTATATAATGTGAGGGGTGGAATCACTTATGGGAGATACTGTATATAATGTGAGGGGTGGACTCACTTATGGGATATACTGTATATATAATGTGAGGGGTGGACTCACTTATGGGATATACTGTATATATAATGTGAGGGGTGGACTCACTTATGGGATATACTGTATATAATGTGAGGGGTGGAATCACTTATGGGAGATACTGTATATAATGTGAGGGGTGGACTCACTTATAGGAGATAATGTATATAATGTGAGGGGTGGACTCACTTATGGGAGATACTGTATATAATGTGAGGGGTGGAGTCACTTATGGGATATACTGTATATATAATGTGAGGGGTGGACTCACTTATGGGAGATACTGTATATAATGTGAGGGGTGGAGTCAGTTATGGGAGATACTGTATATAATGTGAGGGGTGGAGTCACTTATGGGAGATACTGTATATAATGTGAGGGGTGGACTCACTTATGGGAGATACTGTATATATAATGTGAGGGGTGGACTCACTTATGGGAGATACTGTATATATAATGTGAGGGGTGGACTCACTTATGGGAGATACTGTATATAATATGAGGGGTGGACTCACTTATGGGATATACGGTATATATAATGTGAGGGGTGGAATCACTTATGGGAAATACTGTGTATATAATGTGAGGGGTGGAGTCACTTATGGGAGATACTGTATATATAATGTGAGGGGTGGAATCACTTATGTGAAATACTGTATATATAATGTGAGGGGTGGACTCACTTATGGGAGATACTATATATATAATGTGAGGGGTGGACTCACTTATGGGAGATACTGTATATAGAATGTGAGTGGTGGACTCACTTATGGGATATACTGTATATATATATATATATATATATATATATATATATATATAATGTGAGGGGTGGAGTCACTTATGGGAGATACTGTATATATAATGTGAGGGGTGGACTCACTTATGGGAGATACTGTATATATAATGTGAGGGGTGGACTCACTTATGGGAGATACTGTATATAATATGAGGGGTGGACTCACTTATGGGAGATACTGTATATATAATGTGAGGGGTGGACTCACTTATGGGAGATCCTGTATATATAATGTGAGGGGTGGAATCACTTATGGGAAATACTGTGTATATAATGTGAGGGGTGGAGTCACTTATGGGAGATACTGTATATATAATGTGAGGGGTGGAATCACTTATGGGAAATACTGTATATATAATGTGAGGGGTGGGGTCACTTATGGGAGATACTGTATATATAATGTGTGGGGTGGACTCACTTATGGGATATACTGTATATATAATGTGAGGGGTGGACTCACTTATGGGAGATACTGTATATAATGTGAGGGGTGGACTCACTTATGGGAGATACTGTATATATAATGTGAGGGGTGGACTCACTTATGGGAGATACTGTATATATAATGTGAGGGGTGGACTCACTTATGGGAGATACTGTATATATAATGTGAGGGGTGGACTCACTTATGGGAGATACTGTATATAATGTGAGGGGTGGACTCACTTATGGGAGATACTGTATATATAATGTGAGGGGTGGACTCACTTATGGGAGATACTGTATATAATGTGAGGGGTGGACTCACTTATGGGATATACTGTATATATAATGTGAGGGGTGGAGTCACTTATGGGAGATACTGTATATATAATGTGAGGGGTGGACTCACTTATGGGAGATACTGTATATATAATGTGAGGGGTGGACTCACTTATGGGAGATACTGTATATATAATGTGAGGGGTGGACTCACTTATGGGAGATACTGTATATAATGTGAGGGGTTGAGTCACTTATGGGATATACTGTATATATAATGTGAGGGGTGGACTCACTTATGGGAGATACTGTATATATAATGTGAGGGGTGGACTCACCTATGGGAGATACTGTATATAATGTGAGGGGTTGAGTCACTTATGGGAGATACTGTATATATAATGTGAGGGGTGGACTCACTTATGGGAGATACTGTATATATAATGTGAGGGGTGGAGTCACTTATGGGAGATATTGTATATATAATGTGAGGGGTGGAATCCCTTATGGGAGATATTGTATATATAATGTGAGGGGTGGACTCACTTATGGGAGATACTGTATATAATGTGAGGGGTGGACTCACTTATGGGAGATACTGTATATATAATGTGAGGGGTGGAATCACTTATGGGAAATACTGTATATATAATGTGAGGGGTGGGGTCACTTATGGGAGATACTGTATATATAATGTGTGGGGTGGACTCACTTATGGGATATACTGTATATATAATGTGAGGGGTGGACTCACTTATGGGAGATACTGTATATAATGTGAGGGGTGGACTCACTTATGGGAGATACTGTATATATAATGTGAGGGGTGGACTCACTTATGGGAGATACTGTATATATAATGTGAGGGGTGGACTCACTTATGGGAGATACTGTATATATAATGTGAGGGGTGGACTCACTTATGGGAGATACTGTATATAATGTGAGGGGTGGACTCACTTATGGGAGATACTGTATATATAATGTGAGGGGTGGACTCACTTATGGGAGATACTGTATATAATGTGAGGGGTGGACTCACTTATGGGATATACTGTATATATAATGTGAGGGGTGGAGTCACTTATGGGAGATACTGTATATATAATGTGAGGGGTGGACTCACTTATGGGAGATACTGTATATATAATGTGAGGGGTGGACTCACTTATGGGAGATACTGTATATATAATGTGAGGGGTGGACTCACTTATGGGAGATACTGTATATAATGTGAGGGGTTGAGTCACTTATGGGATATACTGTATATATAATGTGAGGGGTGGACTCACTTATGGGAGATACTGTATATATAATGTGAGGGGTGGACTCACCTATGGGAGATACTGTATATAATGTGAGGGGTTGAGTCACTTATGGGAGATACTGTATATATAATGTGAGGGGTGGACTCACTTATGGGAGATACTGTATATATAATGTGAGGGGTGGAGTCACTTATGGGAGATATTGTATATATAATGTGAGGGGTGGAATCCCTTATGGGAGATATTGTATATATAATGTGAGGGGTGGACTCACTTATGGGAGATACTGTATATAATGTGAGGGGTGGAGTCACTTATGGGATATACTGCATATATAATGTGAGGGGTGGACTCACTTATGGGAGATACTGTATATATAATGTGAGGGGTGGAATCACTTATGGGAGATACTGTATATATAATATGAGGGGTGGACTCACTTATGGGAAATACTGTATATATAATGTGAGGGGTGAAGTCACTTATGGGATATACTGCATATATAATGTGAGGGGTGGACTCACTTATGGGAGATACTGTATATAATGTGAGGGTTGAGTCACTTATGGGATATACTGTATATATAATGTGAGGGGTGGACTCACTTATGGGAGATACTGTATATATAATGTGAGGGGTGGACTCACCTATGGGAGATACTGTATATAATGTGAGGGGTTGAGTCACTTATGGGAGATACTGTATATATAATGTGAGGGGTGGACTCACTTATGGGAGATACTGTATATATAATGTGAGGGGTGGAGTCACTTATGGGAGATATTGTATATATAATGTGAGGGGTGGAATCCCTTATGGGAGATATTGTATATATAATGTGAGGGGTGGACTCACTTATGGGAGATACTGTATATAATGTGAGGGGTGGACTCACTTATGGGAGATACTGTATATATAATGTGAGGGGTGGAATCACTTATGGGAGATACTGTATATATAATATGAGGGGTGGACTCACTTATGGGAAATACTGTGTATATGATGTGAGGGGTGGAATCCCTTATGGGAGATATTGTATATATAATGTGAGGGGTGGACTCACTTATGGGAGATACTGTATATAATGTGAGGGGTGGACTCACTTATGGGAGATACTGTATATATAATGTGAGGGGTGAAGTCACTTATGGGATATACTGCATATATAATGTGAGGGGTGGGGTCACTCATGGTAGATACTGTATATAATATGAGGGGTAGACTCACTTATGGGAAATACTGTATATGTAATGTGAGGGGTGGACTCACTTATGGGAGATACTGTATATATAATATGAGGGGTGGACTCACTTATGGGAGATACTGTATATAATGTGAGGGGTGGACTCACTTATGGGAGATACTGTATATAATGTGAGGGGTGGACTCACTTATGGGAGATACTGTATATATAATGTGAGGGGTGGACTCACTTATGGGAGATACTGTATATATAATGTGAGGGGTGGACTCACTCATGGGAGATACTGTATATAATGTGAGGGGTGGACTCACTTATGGGAGATACTGTATATATAATGTGAGGGGTGGACTCACTCATGGGAGATACTGTATATAATATGAGGGGTGGACTCACTTATGGGAAATACTGTATATATAATGTGAGGGGTGGAGTCACTTATGGGATATACTGCATATATAATGTGAGGGGTGGGGTCACTCATGGTAGATACTGTATATAATATGAGGGGTGGAGTCACTTATGTGATATACTGTATATATAATGTGAGGGGTGGACTCACTTATGGGAAATACTGTATATGTAATGTGAGGGGTGGACTCACTTATGGGAGATGCTGTATATAATGTGAGGGGTGGAGTCACTTATGGGGGATACTGTATATATAATGTGAGGAGTGGACTCACTTATGGGAGATACTGTACATATAATGTGAGGGGTGGACTCACTTATGTGAGATACTGTATATATAATGTGAGGAGTGGACTCACTTATGGGAGATACTATATATATAATGTGAGGGGTGGACTCACTTATGGGAGATACTGTATATAGAATGTGAGGGGTGGACTCACTTATGGGAGATACTGTATATAATGTGAGGGGTGGACTCACTTATGGGAGATACTGTATATATAATGTGAGGGGTGGAATCACTTATGGGAGATACTGTATATATAATATGAGGGGTGGACTCACTTATGGGAAATACTGTATATATAATGTGAGGGGTGGAGTCACTTATGGGATATACTGCATATATAATGTGAGGGGTGGGGTCACTCATGGTAGATACTGTATATAATATGAGGGGTGGAGTCACTTATGTGATATACTGTATATATAATGTGAGGGGTGGATTCACTTATGGGAAATACTGTATATGTAATGTGAGGGGTGGACTCACTTATGTGAGATGCTGTATATAATGTGAGGGGTGGAGTCACTTATGGGGGATACTGTATATATAATGTGAGGAGTGGACTCACTTATGGGAGATACTGTACATATAATGTGAGGGGTGGACTCACTTATGTGAGATACTGTATATATAATGTGAGGAGTGGACTCACTTATGGGAGATACTATATATATAATGTGAGGGGTGGACTCACTTATGGGAGATACTGTATATAGAATGTGAGGGGTGGACTCACTTATGGGAGATACTGTACATATAATGTGAGGAGTGGACTCACTTATGGGAGATACTATATATATAATGTGAGGGGTGGACTCACTTATGGGATATACTGTGTATATATATATAATGTGAGGGGTGGAGTCACTTATGGGAGATACTGTATATATAATGTGGGGGGTGGAGTCACTTATGGGAGATACTGTATATATATATATAATGTGAGGGGTGGAGTCACTTATGGGAGATACTGTATATATAATGTAGGGGGTGGAGTCACTTATGGGAGATACTGTATATATAATGTGAGGGGTGGACTCACTTATGGGAGAAACTGTATATATAATGTGAGGGGTGGACTCACTTATGGGAGATACTGTATATAATGTGAGGGGTGGACTCACTTATGGGAGATACTGTATATAATGTGAGGGGTGGAATCACTTATGGGAGATACTGTATATATAATGTGAGGGGTGGAATCACTTATGGGAGATACTGTATATAATGTGAGGGGTGGAATCACTTATGGGAGATACTGTATATATAATGTGAGGGGTGGACTCACTTATGGGAGATACTGTATATATAATGTGAGGGGTGGACTCACTTATGGGAGATACTGTATATATAATGTGAGGGGTGGACTCACTTATGGGAGATACTGTATATAATGTGAGGGGTGGAGTCACTTATGGGAGATACTGTATATATAATGTGAGGGGTGGACTCACTTATGGGAGATACTGTATATATAATGTGAGGGGTGGACTCACTTATGGGAGATACTGTATATATAATGTGAGGGGTGGACTCACTTATGGGAGATACTGTATATAATATGAGGGGTGGACTCACTTATGGGATATACTGTATATATAATGTGAGGGGTGGACTCACTTATGGGAGATACTGTATATATAATGTGAGGGGTGGAATCACTTATGGGAAATACTGTGTATATAATGTGAGGGATGGAGTCACTTATGGGAGATACTGTATATATAATGTGAGGGGTGGAATCACTTATGGGAAATACTGTATATATAATGTGAGGGGTGGACTCACTTATGGGAAATACTGTGTATATAATGTGAGGGGTGAAGTCACTTATGGAAGATACTGTATATATAATGTGAGGGGTGGAATCACTTATGGGAGATACTGTATATAATGTGAGGGGTGGACTCACTTATGGGATATACTGTATATATAATGTGAGGGGTGGACTCACTTATGGGAGATACTGTATATATAATGTGAGGGGTGGAGTCACTTATGGGAGATACTGTATATATAATGTGAGGGGTGGACTCAATTATGGGAGATACTGTATATAATGTGAGGGGTGGAGTCACTTATGGGAGATACTGTATATATAATGTGAGGAGTGGACTCACTTATGGGAGATACTGTATATATAATGTGAGGGGTGGACTCACTTATGGGAGATACTGTATATATAATGTGAGGGGTGGACTGAATTATGGGAGATACTGTATATATAATATGAGGGGTGGACTCACTTATGGGAGATACTGTATATATAATGTGAGGGGTGGAATCACTTATGGGAAATACTGTGTATATAATGTGAGGGGTGAAGTCACTTATGGAAGATACTGTATATATAATGTGAGGGGTGGAATCACTTATGGGAGATACTGTATATATAATGTGAGGGGTGGACTCACTTATGGGAGATACTGTATATATAATGTGAGGGGTGGACTCACTTATGGGAGATACTGTATATATAATGTGAGGGGTGGAGTCACTTATGGGAGATACTGTATATATAATGTGAGGGATGGAGTCACTTATGGGAGATACTGTATATATAATGTGAGGGGTGGAATCACTTATGGGAAATATTGTATATATAATGTGAGGGGTGGAATCACTTATGGGAAATACTGTGTATATAATGTGAGGGGTGGAGTCACTTATGGGAGATACTGTATATATAATGTGAGGGGTGGAATCACTTATGGGAAATACTGTATATAATGTGAGGGGTGGACTCACTTATGGGATATTCTGTATATATAATGTGAGGGGTGGAATCACTTATGGGAGATACTGTATATATAATGTGAGGGGTGGACTCACTTATGGGAGATACTGTATATATAATGTGAGGGGTGGACTCACTTATGAGAGATACTGCATATATAATGCGAGGGGTGGACTCACTTATGGGAGATACTGTATATATAATGTGAGGGGTGGAGTCACTTATGGGAGATACTGTATATATAATATGAGGGGTGGACTCACTTATGGGAGATACTGTATATATAATGTGAGGGGTGGAATCACTTATGGGAAATACTGTGTATATAATGTGAGGGGTGGAGTCACTTATGGGAGATACTGTATATATAATGTGAGGGGTGGATTCACTTATGGGAGATACTGTATATAATGTGAGGGGTGGAGTCACTTATGGGAGATACTGTATATATAATGTGAGGGGTGGAGTCACTTATGGGAGATACTGTATATATAATGTGAGGGGTGGACTCACTTATGGGAGATACTGTATATATAATGTGAGTGGTGGAGTCACTTATGGGAGATACTGTATATATAATGTGAGGGGTGGACTCACTTATGGGAGATACTGTATATAATGTGAGGGGTGGACTCACTTATGGGAGATACTGTATATATAATGTGAGGGGGGACTCACTTATGGGAGATACTGTATATATAATGTGAGGGGTGGACTCACTTATGGGATATACTGTATATATAATGTGAGGGGTGGACTCACTTATGGGAGATACTGTATATATAATGTGAGGGGTGGAGTCACTTATGGGAGATACTGTATATATAATGTGAGGGGTGGACTCACTTATGGGAGATACTGTATATATAATATGAGGGGTGGACTCACTTATGGGAGATACTGTATATATAATGTGAGGGGTGGACTCACTTATGGGAGATACTGTATATATAATGTGAGGGGTGGACTCACTTATGGGAGATACTGTATATATAATGTGAGAGGTGGACTCACTTATGGGAGGTACTGTATATATAATGTGAGGGGTGGACTCACTTATGGGAGATACTGTATATATAATGTGAGGGGTGGAATCACTTATGGGAAATACTGTGTATATAATGTGAGGGGTGGAGTCACTTATGGGAGATACTGTATATATAATGTGAGGGGTGGAATCACTTATGGGAAATACTGTATATATAATGTGAGGGGTGGACTCACTCATGGGAGATACTGTATATATAATGTGAGGGGTGGAATCACTTATGGGAAATACTGTGTATATAATGTGAGGGGTGGAGTCACTTATGGGAGATACTGTATATATAATGTGAGGGGTGGATTCACTTATGGGAGATACTGTATATATAATATGAGGGGTGGACTCACTTATGGGAGATACTGTATATATAATGTGAGGGGTGGAATCACTTATGGGAAATACTGTGTATATAATGTGAGGGGTGGAGTCACTTATGGGAGATACTGTATATATAATGTGAGGGGTGGACTCACTTATGGGAGATACTGTATATATAATGTGAGGGGTGGACTCACTTATGGGAGATACTGTATATATAATGTGAGGGGTGGAATCACTTATGGGAAATACTGTGTATATAATGTGAGGGGTGGAGTCACTTATGGGAGATACTGTATATATAATGTGAGGGGTGGATTCACTTATGGGAGATACTGTATATAATGTGAGGGGTGGAGTCACTTATGGGAGATACTGTATATATAATGTGAGGGGTGGACTCACTTATGGGAGATACTGTATATATAATGTGAGGGGTGGACTCACTTATGGGAGATACTGTATATATAATGTGAGTGGTGGAGTCACTTATGGGAGATACTGTATATATAATGTGAGGGGTGGACTCACTTATGGGATATACTGTATATATAATGTGAGGGGTGGACTCACTTATGGGAGATTCTGTATATATAATGTGAGGGGTGGAATCACTTATGGGAGATACTGTATATAATGTGAGGGGTGGACTCACTTATGGAAGATACTGTATATATAATGTGAGGGGTGGACTCACTTATGGGATATACTGTATATATAATGTGAGGGGTGGACTCACTTATGGGAGATACTGTATATATAATGTGAGGGGTGGACTCACTTATGGGAGATACTGTATATATAATGTGAGGGGTGGAATCACTTATGGGAGATACTGTATATAATGTGAGGGGTGGACTCACTTATGGAAGATACTGTATATATAATGTGAGGGGTGGACTCACTTATGGGATATACTGTATATATAATGTGAGGGGTGGACTCACTTATGGGAGATACTGTATATATAATGTGAGGGGTGGACTCACTTATGGGAGATACTGTATATAATGTGAGGGGTGGACTCACTTATGGGATATACTGTATATATAATGTGAGGGGTGGACTCACTTATGGGAGATACTGTATATATAATGTGAGGGGTGGAGTCACTTATGGGAGATACTGTATATATAATGTGAGGGGTGGACTCACTTATGGGATATACTGTATATATAATGTGAGGGGTGGACTCACTTATGGGAGATACTGTATATAATGTGAGGGGTGGACTCACTTATGGGAGATACTGTATATATAATGTGAGGGGTGGACTCACTTATGGGAGATACTGTATATAATGTGAGGGGTGGACTCACTTATGGGAGATACTGTATATAATGTGAGGGGTGGAGTCACTTATGGGATATACTGTATATATAATGTGAGGGGTGGACTCACTTATGGGAGATACTGTATATATAATGTGAGGGGTGGAATCACTTATGGGAGATACTGTATATAATGTGAGGGGTGGACTCACTTATGGGAGATACTGTATATATAATGTGAGGGGTGGACTCACTTATGGGAGATACTGTATATATAATGTGAGGGGTGGACTCACTTATGGAAGATACTGTATATATAATGTGAGGGGTGGACTCACTTATGGAAGATACTGTATATATAATGTGAGGGGTGGACTCACTTATGGTAGATACTGTATATAATGTGAGGGGTGGACTCACTTATGGGAGATACTGTATATATAATGTGAGGGGTGGAGTCACTTATGGGAGATACTGTATATATAATGTGAGGGGTGGACTCACTTATGGGATATACTGTATATATAATGTGAGGGGTGGACTCACTTATGGGATATACTGTATATATAATGTGAGGGGTGGACTCACTTATGGGATATACTGTATATAATGTGAGGGGTGGAATCACTTATGGGAGATACTGTATATAATGTGAGGGGTGGACTCACTTATGGGATATACTGTATATATAATTTGAGGGGTGGACTCACTTATGGGATATACTGTATATATAATGTGAGGGGTGGACTCACTTATGGGAGATACTGTATATATAATGTGAGGGGTGGAATCACTTATGGGAGATACTGTATATATAATGTGAGAGATGGACTCACTTATGGGATATACTGTATATATAATGTGAGGGGTGGACTCACTTATGGGATATACTGTATATATAATGTGAGGGGTGGACTCACTTATGGGATATACTGTATATATAATGTGAGGGGTGGACTCACTTATGGGATATACTGTATATATAATGTGAGGGGTGGACTCACTTATGGGAGATAGTGTATATATAATGTGAGGGATGGACTCACTTATGGGAGATAGTGTATATATAATGTGAGGGATGGACTCACTTATAGGAGATACTGTATATAATGTGAGAAGTGGACTCACTTATGAGAGATACTGTATATATAATGTGAGGGGTGGAATCACTTATGGGAGATACTGTATATATAATGTGAGGAGTGGACTCACTTATGGGAGATACTGTATATATAATGCGAGGGGTGGATTCACTTATGGGAGATACTGTATATATAATGTGAGGGGTGGACTCACTTATGGGATATACTGTATATATAATGTGAGGAGTGGACTCACTTATGGGAGATACTGTATATATAATGCGAGGGGTGGATTCACTTATGGGAGATACTGTATATATAATGTGAGGGGTGGACTCACTTATGGGATATACTGTATATATATAATGTGAGGGGTGGAATCACTTATGGGAGATACTGTATATAATGTGAGGGGTGGAGTCACTTATGGGATATACTGTATATATAATGTGAGGGGTGGACTCACTTATGGGATATACTGTATATATAATGTGAGGGGTGGACTCACTTATGAGAGATACTGTATATATAATGTGAGGGGTGGACTCACTTATGGGATATACTGTATATAATGTGAGGGGTGGACTCACTTATGGGATATACTGTATATATAATGTGAGGGGTGGACTCATTTATGGGAGATACTGTATATATAATGTGAGGGGTGGAATCACTTATGGGAGATACTGTATATATAATGTGAGGGGTGGACTCATTTATGGGAGATACTGTATATATAATGTGAGGGGTGGAATCACTTATGGGAGATACTGTATATATAATGTGAGGGGTGGACTCACTTATGGGAGATACTGTATATAATGTGAGGGGTGGACTCACTTATGGGAGATACTGTATATATAATGTGAGGGGTGGATTCACTTATGGGAGATACTGTATATATAATGTGAGGGGTGGACTCACTTATGGGAGATACTGTATATATAATGTGAGGGGTGGACTCACTTATGGGAGATACTGTATATAATGTGAGGGGTGGACTCACTTATGGGAGATACTGTATATATATAATGTGAGGGGTGGACTCACTTATGGGAGATACTGTATATATATAATGTGAGGGGTGGACTCACTTATGGGAGATACTGTATATATATAATGTGAGGGGTGGACTCACTTATGGGAGATACTGTATATATAATGTGAGGGGTGGACTCACTTATGGGAGAAACTGTACTGTATATAATATACAAAGCCTATATACACCGCTACATTGATTAAATAAGTTTTCAGAATTAGAAGATGGAAATTGAAAATTACATTATTAACCCCTTAAAGGGGTACTTCCCTGGAAAATATATATATATATATATATATTTTAAATCAACTGGTGCCAGAAAGTTAAACAGATTTGTAAATTCCTTCTATTAAAAAATCTTAACCCTTCCAGTACTTATCAGCTGCCGCATCAGACATAATTTCCTTTCTGTCTGACCACAGTGCTCTCTGCTGACACCTCTGTCCGTGTCAGGAACTGTCCAGAGCCAGGAGAGGTTTGCTATGGGGATTTGCTCCTACTCTGGACAGTTCCTGACACGGACAGAGGTGTCAGAAGAGAGCACTGTGGTCAGACAGAAAGAAATTCAAAGAAAAAAGAACTTCCTGTGGAGAATAAAGCAGCTGGAAGGATTAAGATTTTTTCATAGAAGTAATTTACAAATCTGTTTAACTTTCTGGCATCAGTCGATTAAAAATGTTTTTTTTCCAGTGGAGTACCCCTTTAAGGACACAGCCCATTTTATTTTCGCATTTTTGTTTTTTCCTCCTCACCTTCTAAGAGCCATAACTCTTTCATATTTCCACAGACCCATGTGAGGGCTTGTTTTTTATATGAACAATTGTACTTTGTAATGACATTATTAATTTTAACATAAAATGTAAAGCAAACCCCAAAAAATATTATTTGTGTGAGGAAATTGAAAAGAAAACTGAAATGTTGCTAATTTTGGAGGGTTACATTTTCTCTCTGTACACTTTACGGTAAAATTGAATTTTTTTTTTCTTCATTCTGTAGGTTAAGAGGATTAAAATGATATGCATATTAAAAAAAAAAACTCAATGAATTCACATAAGTATGTAAAAAATTGCCCTATTTTGAGAACCTATAACTTTCTCATTTTTCTGTATATGGGGCTGTATGAAGGCTCATTTTTTGTGCCCTGATCTGTAGTTTTGTTTCGTTTTTTTTGTTTATTGTATTATTTTGCATATATGTGACTTTTTAATCCCATTTTATTATATATTTTTTTTAATTTTATATATTTTTTGGAACGTGATTTGACCAAAACGCTGCATTTTTGAAATTTCAATTTTTTTTTTATTTTTTACATTTAGGCCGTTTACCATACAGAATTATTTACATTATATTTTGATAGGTCTGACATTTACACTTGTGGGGACTGGGGTGTTGCAGTATGTTGCAGGGTCTGGTGGTATTAACCCTGGGGGCAAGATGTTGTTAACCCCTTAGTGTTCGTGACGCCAGGATGTGGTTATTCCGGTATGGTAACCTCCGTCAACCAACCCAAAAACGGTTTTGGAATAAAGGAATGTCCACAGCAAGGATTCTGAATAAACAGAAACTTTTACTTGAAATGCTTAGGGAACAGTCTTTAGCATTATGCAGTTCCTTCAGAGGCAACCGGGACACAGGATACCTCGCAGGCTTGCTTGGACTTGTAGTTATGAAGGTATTTATGCAGGCCACTGTGCTACTAATATATTCCTTAGCTGAATAGTAGTCACTAGATTTGTAGGGAGCTTGATATCTCACGTTTTGAAGTGGCTGCAGGTTCTTTAGGCTTCGGCCTAGATGAGATGAATTTGCAGTATACAGGACTTTGTGTTTGATTTAGATCCAGGAGATAAGAGAGAGAATTTAGAGACTACAGCCCCTTATATACTAGGGGCTGGACTAAAGCCCATTGGTTGCTAAGCCTGTGGGTCCTGTACCCAAGGAACTCTGGATATGTCACATGACAGTGGTTCACATGACTAACACTTTTATACATTTGTACAAACTTTATACATATTGACAATGCATACACAATATATACAATGCATTTAAATAGAACAATAAGAAGGTGAGCAAGGGGGGAACCCTGCAGGAGAGCCCTATGGACTCAAGGGACTCTTGCTGAGGGGACTTAAGGATGGTACAGGACTAGGTCCTGTACCGGGACACCATACACTTTTTTTAAGCTTTTATGAGTAGAAATGGGAAAAGGGGTGATTTTAATTTTGATTGGGCTTTTTAAAAAAAAAAAAAAATTATTTTGTATTATTGGCGGTTCCCTGGCTGCTGATAACTCCGGTCCTCGTGTCACGTACAGAACATATTTGTACATCCTCATGCGCTAAGTCCCAGCACATCAGGACGTACATTTATGTCCGATGTCCTTAAAGGGGTACTCTGCCCCTAGTCATCTTATGGCCTATCCAAAGGTTAGGGGATAAGATGTCTGATCGCTGGGGTCCCACCGCTGGGGACCCCCATGATCTCGGCTGCCGGATGACTGGCGAGGCGGGGCGGAGGCTCGTGATGTCACGGTCATGGCCGCTCATGACGTCATGGCCATGCCTCCTAATTGCAAGTCTATGGGAGGGGGCCTGACAGCTGTCACGCCCCCTCCCATAAACCTGTATTGAGGTGGCGTGGTTGTGATGTCACAAGTGGGGCATGCACCCGACGCTGTAATCGAATGCAAGGGGCAGCAGGGAGATTGCGGGGGTCCCGCCACTGGGGAACCCCAGGATCACACATCTTATCGCCTATCCTTTGGATGGGCGACAAGATGTCTAGGGGCAGAGTACCCCTGTAAGTAATAATTAAGGCCCCTAACTAAATAACATCTTTAATTAAGCATGCTTGAGAAAGAGGGCATCAGCCCTTGAAACGTTGCATACGTGCTCACGTTCTATCTATGAGACTGACAAGTGAATGGAGACGGCTGGAAATGGAAGTTTTGTGCAGGAGCACATCGACTACTATATTGTCTATATTGTCTCCAAACTACATCATGTGGACTGATTGACTCACTTGGGTGATTATAATATATCGGATTCTTGTATTTCTATCAATCTTATATAAAGAGTGAAGAATATTTGCAGAAAAAATTGCGTATGTGTATCTCTTTGAAAATAGCCAGAAGTGGTCAGAAATTGGGATTTGCGCAAACAGCATAGCCCCACGAGCTACGCTGTTTATGGAACTCTAGAAACAAAGTGCATAACTTCCCAGCTTTGGCTGCTTCATTATTTTCTGACCCCCTCTGGCTGACGCAATTAGGCCTGAAAAGCCAATTGAAAAGCTGGGGTAACCCCATTAAGGGTGCATAAAGGATCTGCTTCAGATGTTGTGCTGTAGATATCAAGGTAACGAAGGGCATCAAATTGCAGCAGATCTTGTACTTGTGAATGTACCCTAAAGGGCTGATGCCCTCTTTCTGAAGCATGCCTAAAGGGGTACATTGCATTTATGTCAGGGATGTGCACAGACATTTTGGAGGACAGGGGCCCAGGTAAAAAAAATTAAATAAAAAAAAGCACTTCACTGTGTATATTATTCCTGTATTATGACATCACTGTGTGTATTATGTCTGTACTGTGACATCACTGTGCATATTAACCCCTTCCCACTACAGGACGTATGCATACGTCCTTCACAGGCTCCCACGATATAATGTGGGGTCCCACGCTGACCCGCATCATATCGCGTCGGTCCTGGCGGCCACCAACGGCCGGGACCCGCGACTAATACCGGGCATCACCGATTGCCCGGATGCCCGGTATGAACCCTTCAGACAAGCCGATCAAAGTTGATCGGCGCATCTAAAGTGAAAGTAAACATTGCCGGTTCGCTCAGTGGTGCTGTTCATGACCGTCGCGGTGAAATCGCGGCGTCCCGAACAGCATGCAGGACAGCAGGAGGGTCCCTACATGCCTCCTCGCTGTCCGATCGCCGAATGACTGCTCAGTGCCTGAGGTCCAGGCAGGAGCAGTCGAGCGGCGATAACACTGATCAATGCCAGGTTATTGTCTGGCAGTGATCAGTGTAGGAAATTAGTGTGTGCAATGTTATAGTCAATAACATTGCAAAAAAAAAAAAGAAAAGAAACCGTTAATTAATGTGATTTAACCCCTTCCCTAACAAAAGTCAGAATCACCCCCATTTTCCCATAAAAAAAACGATGTAAATAAAAATAAATATAAACATATGTGGTACCGCCGTGTACGTAAATGTCCAAACTATAAAAATATGTTAATTAAATCGCACGCTCAATGGCGTACAAGTAAAAAATAATCCAAAATAGCATATTTTTGGTCACTTTTTCTACCATAAAAAAATCATAAAAAGCGGTCAAAAAGTCCAATCAAAACAGAAAAGGTACCGCTAAAAACTTCAGATCATGACGCAAAAAATGAGCCCTCATACATCCCCATATGATATGAAAAATCTGTTATATATGTTTAACTAAATATGTTTAACAAATATGTTTAACTTTCTGGCACCAGTTGATTAAAAAAAAAAATATTTTCTAGTGGAATACCCCTTAAAAGGGGTACTCCACCCCTAGACATCTTATTCCCTATCCAAAGCGGCGGGACCCCCATGATCTCGGCTGCGGCACCCCAGACATCCGGTGCTCCATCCTGGATGACTGGCGATGCTGGGCGGAGGCTCGTTACATCACGACCGCGCCCCCTCAATGCAAGTCAATAGCAGGATAGAGCAGGATAGGTTTGATATGGGCATTGGCTCCTGCTCTGGACCGTTCCTGACACGGACAGAGGTGTCAGTAGACAGCACTTCCTGTAGTCCTGAGCAGTTTGGTGTGCAGCTCATTCGGGTGTGTCTCTTTGTGTGCTCCAGAGACTTCCAGCAGACCAGAGCAGGTGTTTCATCAGCCTCCCCAGGAGTGTGGCAGCCTCCTCGGGAGAGCCTCCCTGCATGGCGTCCCTGGCCTCCACCTCCCGTTCTTCAAGGCTGGCGGGGGGTGGAGAGCAAACAGCAACAGCCATTCCGGCCCGGGGTAGAAGATCTGGCAGAGTCTGCAGCAATGCAGGCTCTGCTCCCCCGGCAACAGGTACCAGCCAGAGATCTGGTGGACAAAAGGCGAGGAGGAGAAGTGTGGAGTTGTGGGTAGAGCGAGGGCCCAAGGAGTCCAGTGCCAACTACTGCTCCCGCCTGGCCGCGAGGTTTGCTGAGTATGATCGGTGCGGCAAGGATCTGAAGTTGGCCAGAGAAGATCTGCGAGGCGCTCAGAATCTGGTGAACACTGCACCAAAAAAGAACAGGCCAGAGTTAAGGAAAAAGATCGCAGCACTGAAAGCTGAGATTGTGCAGCTGGAGGAGAGGAGAGCAGAGATCTTGGAGGGGAGCGGTCTCTTTAAGGAAAAGCTTGAGAACGACAGCCGGTTTGCCGCCACGAAATCCCCAGGTAAGGTGGAGGTGGATGTTGGGGAGAGTAGTGGCGGTGAAGATAGCGAGGATGGTGGTGAAGCTGTAAAGGAGGAGGAGAAGGTGGAAGAAAGTGCACAAGTTGTGGAGATGGATGCTGTTCCTGTGGCTACTCCCTATGACACCAAAACACAGGACAGCTACATTGAGCCAGCACAGGTGGCACTACCAGCAAGCGATAGTGAGGAGGATGTGGAAAGTGAGGCTGGGGGATTGTTGAGGGCGATCATAATGCAGGAGTCCCCAGCCCACCTCCAGAATTTTACCTTTGGAGAAGATCAGTGTGAGGATGTGGTGGTGAAGCGAAAAGCTAAGAAACAAAAGATTCAGGAAACAGTACAATATGTGTTTGTTCCCTTCCAGCAGTCTGGGCCAGCTGCAAAGCTGGTTCAGGCTGCTGGGCCCCCCAGACTGCCAGACCCCGTTTCTGTGGTGGAACGGAGCCAGCATGGGGGGTACAGCATGGCGTCAGAAAAGGCAGAGGGCGCAATAGATGTGAAGCCCACCCATCTTGCCGGTAGGGAGGGGCAGGATGGGCTGATGGTGGGCAGTGGCGAGGCAAGCTATGCTGCCGTGTGCTCGGGGGGCGGTTCCCCGAGTGCTATGGGCATTACCGGCACTGCGGGGCACTCCCCTGTGAGGGGGGGGAGTGTCCGGGTGCCGGTGGAGGAGAGTGGTAGGTCTGTGTGCTCGGGGGGCGGTCCTCCGAGTACTGTGTATTCTGTGGGCGCTGCGGGGCACTCCTCTGTGAGGGGGGGGAGTGTCCGGGCGCCGGCATCATCCACAGAACCCGTGTGGTTGGGAAAAGTAGGTGCTGGCACTGTGGGAGGAGCTGGGGTGCGCCCGGAGGGGCAGCCCCAGACTCCGGAAGTGACTTCAGCTATGGAGCAGGAACTATCAGCATCGACCCCGGCAGCTAAGCCAGAAAAAAAGAGTGTAATAAAACCTGCAACACTACAAGTCCCAGCCAGCCCAGAAAATGTTAGTCAGGATAAGAGTGCTGGATGTGAGAATGCTGAGTGTGGAAGTGTGGTGGATGAGAGGAGTGTATGTGGGAGAGTCAGTGGAGTGAATGATGGTGGGAGTAGTAGTGATATGAATGGGAAGAAAGATGATGAGAGGAGTGGTGTGAATGGTGTTATTAGTGGTTCTGGGTTTGGTTCTGGGTCTGGTCCGGCTGCCCCCCCGGTAGTGACTGCTCCTAGGAGCTATGCCAATGTCGCTGCCGGGGGTTCAGGGGGGTCCCCGTCTCCGTCCGGCTCTGGAGGCCTCTTGCAACAGCGCCTCCTGGAGGCTCTACGCAGGGGTGACAGGACGATCCAGGTAGAGGGAAGGGGTGAGGTCGACCTGTCTTTCTGGATAGAGAGGCACGGTTTGGGGGCTTTTCGAGAGAGGAATGGGGAGGTGGTCTGGTCCCTCCCGACATCCGGGCAGGACAATAACCGTAGGAATGTGGTCCGTCTGATTTGGAGGGGCGAGGATGCGTGCCCACCTCGCGCAAAAGTGGTTGAGCTCCTCCTTCAGATGGAATTCAGGGCGAGCGACATCTTTGCCCTGATTCACCCCTATGGTTCGTCTGAGTTTGACGTCAGTTTCGTTCGGCCGGAGTGTCTTGAACTCTTCTGGTCGAACTACGAAGTGGCGAAGAACGAGCCCGGCTGGCGGGATTTCGCCGTAAAGGCGATTTCCCGTCAGAACTCTGTCAAGAAAGTGACCGTTTTGACCCGTAACGAGTCGCTTTCTTGTTATGACATCATGACCTGGCTCGGACGGTATGGGGATGTGACGGACATGCCCAAGAAAAACTTTGATGAGCACGGGATCTGGTCCGGGGCCTGGACGTTTTCCATCAAACTCAAGCGTTCAGGGAGTACAGTTGCCCACATTCCGTCAGCCGCCTTCCTTGGACGTGATAGGATCCAGGTCTTCTACCAGGAGCAGCCTAAGGTCTGTCACAGGTGTGGCAGCCCCACCCACTTTAGCGCAGCCTGTACTGTGCAGGTCTGTGCTCTGTGTGGTGGGGTGGGTCATCTGGCCGCATCCTGTAGGCAGATCCGGTGCCACCTGTGTGGTGTCCTCGGGCACCCTTTCAGCCGTTGTCCTAGCGCCTTCGCCCGTGCAGCGGCCGCTCCGGCTGAGGAGAGCTGTGAAGTTGCCTCGGCTGGGGAGGGCACGGGCAGGGATGGGGGCGCAACAGGGCTAGTGAGGAGGAAAAAGGGCCCCGCCAAACTAAGGCGGGAGGAAAATGGGAGGAGGAGTAGGGAGCTGGAGAGTGCCCAGGTGGCGGGGGTAGCTCCGGCCCCTGCTCCTGAAGCTGGCCCTGTAACCGCTGAAGCCCAGGAGGAGGACGTGCTGGATGAGGAGGTCAGGATGCTGCGCAAAGAGGAGGGCAATATGGCCGACACTTCCGATTCCTCCCACTATGAAAGTGTGGATGAGGAGAGTGGAGAGAGGCCTAAAAAGAAAGACAAGGGCAAAAGAAAAGGGAGAAAGAAGAGGTCAGAGCCCTCTGTTCCCTGTACTACGGGCCAGGTCCAAAACGGAAGCCTGATTGCCCCCCCTCTGATTGACCTGTCAAACCGGTACCTCGTCCTCGATACCATCTCCTCCCCCTCCTTGAAGGGGGAAGGTGAGGGCCAGGTGCCTAGGAAGAAGGAGCCTCCAGGGGGAACTGGGCCCTGTCCTATTGAGGCTCCTTCCTTGGAGGGCAGGGCTAGACCGGGGCCGGACGTAGATGGGGATCAAATGGACCAAACTGAATCAAAAAAAAGAACTAAGAGTGGTCCTGCCCTCTCATCTTCTTCAGGGGATGAGGGGGCTAAAAAGAAGGGAAAGAAAAAGTAAAGGGTGTGGCCGTCTAATTTAATCACCCTGTATGGCGGCACTCACCCCATTGACGCTGGCATCTATTAACTGTGCCAGCATAAAGTCAGATACGGCTAGATTCGCAGCCTTTGATTTTCTCGGCCGCGTTGAAGCTGACATTTTCTTTTTACAGGAGACCAGGTTGCCAGATCTAGCCTCTCTGGTAAGAGCCAGAAGAGAGTGGAGGCGTGGTCCCTCCCACTGGTCTCTTGCGGCTGAGCCGTATAGTGGGGTGGCGGTCCTTTTTACCGCTCCTGTTGAATGCCGACGGGTTATTGAATTAGAAATGGGGAGGTGCCTGATCTTAGATGTCTTCATGAAGGGACAAGAGCTTCGGCTCATTAACATCTACGCCCCGCAAACTAAGCGGGGCCGTAAAGATCTCTTTATGAGGATTAAGCCCTTTCTTTTTACGAGTCGGCAAGTGATCTTTGGAGGGGACTTCAATAATGTCACGAGGTCCCAAGATCGGAGAGGCTCCAATGGTCCGCTGACTTGCGATAGTGTGGCACTGATTAGCATAGCTAGAGAAGCTCGCCTAGAGGACGCCCACATCCGGAGCCCCTCGGGCCACGCGGGTTTCACCTATCATCAAGGTAGTCGCAGGTCTAGGATAGATAGGTTTTATTTAAAGGAGGAAGCCGTCTCTTCCGCAGTGTCCGTGGTTGAGGTGGAGTTCTCCGATCACTGTATGATTTTGTTTTCCCTGAATGTTTCAGAGACCCCCCGGATGGGTAAAGGTTATTGGAAGCTGAATTCGTCCCTCCTGGAGGAAGCAGAGGTGAGACAGTCCTTTGAGGATTTTCTTCAGAGTCAGGTACCTTTACTGGGCCTCTGTAGTAATAAGCTGGAGTGGTGGGAGATATTCAAGAAGCGGGTTGCGGGGTTCTTCCGCCAGCTCTCGAGCCTCAGGTCCCTGAACAGGTATCGCCTGTATCAGGGTCTGAGGAGGAAACTCGAGCTTCTTGTCTCGACTGGAGGTAGCCGAGAGGATATCTCCAGAGTGAAGTCCTTGCTGATGAGGTGTCAGTACGATAGGCACGCATCTTTGGTTTTTGAGAGGGATTTCGGGAAGTACCGCTCGCCCGACCCTTACAGGAACTGCAAGATGTCAGTGAGTAGTAAAGTCATTTCAGGACTGATTGATAGTACAGGATCTCTGAATCGGTCCAGATCAGGGATCTTGGAGGTCGTCAGATCCTTCTACTCGCACCTCTTGGGGAGGAAGGATCTAGATCGAGACAGGATGTCGGTTTTCCTGACTGAAACCATTCCTGAGCCAGGGGTAGACCCCTCTCTTGATGTTTTGGCAGAAGAAATAGGGGAAGAGGAAGTGAGACTGGCGATCGAGGGGCTCGCCCCCAAGAAGTCGCCAGGCCCGGATGGCTTAACATCTGAGTGGTACAGGACCTTTAAGGAGTCTTTAGCTCCCCCCTTGACTGAGGTATTTAATGAGTGTCTCTCCTCGGGCACTCTGCCGAAGTCAATGAGGAGGTCAGCCCTGATTCTTCTGTCAAAGGGTAAAGATCCTAGCCGTGTTGAGAATTGGAGGCCCATAGCTCTTCTCAATACGGACAGGAAGCTTCTGGCCAAGATATTGTTTAATCGGCTGGTGAAGTTTGCACCCCGGCTCCTTTCGGGGGCTCAGCACTGCTCTGTTCCAGGCCGAAGCACCTTAAGTGCTGTCCTTAGTGTCAGGGAGGCAGTGGAGCGGAGTAGTGCAGGTCTCTGGAAGGGGTACTTGCTGTCCTTGGATCAGGCCAAAGCATTTGATCGGGTGAACCACGAGTACCTCTGGTCCGTCCTCCTGAGAAATGGCTTACCAACTACTTTTGTTAATTGGCTTAAGATCTTGTATGCAGGGGCAGAGAGTTTCCCGCTTGTGAACGGGTGGTCTGGCCGCTCTTTTGAGGTGGGGTCCGGAGTCCGTCAGGGTTGTCCTTTGAGCCCGCTTTTATACGTGTTCGCAATCGATCCCTTCGTCCGGAGGGTAGATTGTGGGCCGTTGGCGGGAGTCGGGATGAGTCTGGCGGAGCCGGCTGTCACCCAGAGAGTGGTGGCGTACGCTGATGATGTCACTATTTTCGTCTCCTCGAGAGAGGAGGTCGATGTGGTGATGTCGGAGGTGGAACGCTACTCGGAGGCATCCGGGTCTAAGATCAACCGGGATAAGTGTGAGAGTCTCTGGCTGGGAGGGGGGGATCCCACATTTGATCTCCCGGACACCCTTCCAGGGCCCCAAGAATCAGCAAAAGTCTTAGGCATCACATTCGGCCAGGATGATTATCCCACCAAAAACTGGGATGGTAAGCTCCAGGATGCCACTCAGAAGGTGAACCAGTGGAAGGGTTGGTCTATGACCCTCAGGGAAAGGGTACACCTGATCAAATCGTACCTGCTCCCCTTGTTTATCTATCTGGGCAGCGTATGTATCTTGCCAGAGGCTTACTATACTAGGATCTACAGCCTGTTTTTCCAACTGTTATGGGGGAACAGGATGAACCTAGTCAAGAGGGAGGTTACGTACCGCACGAGGAGACTAGGGGGTTTATCTATGGTAAACCCTGTGGTGTTCTTTACGAACACCTTCTTGAAAGCCAACATCGCAAACCTCTGGTCAGAGAGGGCTCCTCCGTGGGTACTCTCCTGCAGGGAATGGTTTCGGCCTTTCTTCCAGGAATGGGAGACAGGAGGGCAAGTGAAGGACCTCCGTACGCCCCATGGATATCTTCCGGCTTACGCTACCCCGACTCTGAAGGCGATACGTCGGTGGGGTCTGGGAGTGTGGGAGATCAGGACCCAGTCAAGGCAGTTCCTTGACAAACGGGTTCTGTTGACCCACTTTCAGAAGCCTCTGACGCTCAGGGACTGCCCAGGTCGGGATCTGAGGGTGGGGTTGTATCTTTTGAACATGAAAAGGATCCCCCAGAAGTTTTGGGACTTGGCCTGGCGCTGCTTTCAGGGGAAGCTATATGTAAGGGACAACCTGAAGTGTAGGAACTCTGATGACCGGGGATGTCCCCGAGAAGAGTGCGGGGACACGCTGGAAAGCATGGACCACTTCCTGTTTCATTGTCCCTTTAATATAGGGGTTTACAACCGGGTGGGCGCTTCCATCGGCTGGAGTCAACTTGCCGGCCTTACCTATCCGGAGTGGGCTTATGGGGCATTCAGGTCCCTGGGTGGCCGAGACCGGGGCACTTTATTCTTAGTTAGCTTAGTGGTTAGGTACTACACGTGGAGTGCACGGTGTTTAGTGTCGACCCAACAGAAAATCCTCTCCGAGGTGGAGGTCTGTAGGAATATCACCGGTGACCTTGGGAAGATCAGGTCTTTGGAGTATGGCAGTCTTGGTACCAGTAGGGCTTCTCTCCTATGGAGAGGTTTTTCTTTTGATGTGCCCTAGGTACTAGGCCCTTAAGGTGAAGTACCTTATTTTGGCCAGGGATAGTGTATATATCTTAGGGTGAGTATAGGGTCAGTTTCATGAAGGGATAGTGATAGGGTTAGAGGTTGATAGGGAGAGGAATTTAAATTTAATTTTATCAGGATTGCCATCCTTCTTCCTGGTGGGGGGCTGTGCATGTCACCTTAGCCTTTTGTTTTGTTTTCTATGGAAAAGATTGTAAAGGGCTTGCAGGCAACCAAACTTGAGCCTTGTGGTTTTTGTGTATTGTACTGTTAATATTGCTTGTTGTAGAGTATGTAAATATTGTTTTGTATATATATTGTTCTGTTTACATTAGGTGGGTAGGGGTGTATTTTAGGTTGGGTGGGGGGTTTTCGGGGGGTGGTGGTGGTCTGTACCCAGGACTGGACTGTTGCAGTGGGTACTATTTTGGGGGTCTGGTATGGGTCAGTTGTGGACAAAAACTGTGACCTATGGACTCTGACCCATGTCCAGAGGGGGTGGTGGGTGATGGGATAGTTTAGTATAGGTTGTTTTTCTGTGTTATTGAGTTGTTTGTTATGTATAATCTGTATAGTTTTATGTATAAACCTTATTTTTATTTTTTTTATTTTTTTTTATTTTTTTATTTGTACAATGTCATAATTATTTGGGAGAGAAAGGCAGTCGGACCAGTTTTCAGTTATTATAGTATAGTGTTAAGAGTACACTATATTTATGTTTGTGTTTATGTTTGTGTCCCAGTGTGGATTAGTTTTTGTTTGTGGGTATATGTATGTGTGTGTGTGGTGGGGGTAGGGGAGGTTAAAAAAAAACATATAACATATGTGTGTGTATGTGTATGTATATGTGTATATATATATATATATATATGTATAGAAAAAGAAGGAAAAAAAAAAAGAAAGGAGGAAAAAAAAAAAAAAAAAGTGTATTTGTATGTATATATATATATATATATATATATATATATATATATATATATATGTATATATTTTGTTATCCAAGTTGGATTATTTTTGTTACGGCAGCTAGCCATATTTTTTTTTTTTTTTTTTTGTTATTGGGGGGAGGAGCAGTGTGGTAATGTTTCCTTGTTTGGATATTTTTAGTTTTTGATCCCAGCGTGGAAAGCTTTATTTATGTTCATTAGGTATGTGTGTGTGTGTGTGTGTTGGACTATAGTAGGTAATGATTTATTTATTCATTTATTTTTGGTTTATCTGGGCTGGCCGGTTAGGAAGGTTTAAGTTGTTATTTTGAGACGGATAGTTTGTTTTTATGTTCAGTTTTGTTAATTTTGTTACAGTGAAATGAACTTGTTTTATGTTTTGTAAAGTTTTGTACTTTTATAATAAAAAAGAGTGTCAGTAGAGAGCACTGTGGTCAGACTGAAAAGAACTACACAAGTTCCTCTGAAGCATACAGCAGCTGATAAGTACTGGAAGGATTATGACTTTTAAATAGAAATAATTTACAAATCTGTATAACTCACTGCCACCAGTTGATTTGGAAACATGTTTTCCACTAGAGTATCTCTTTAAGAAATGCTGACCTAAAGCATACTGTTTACGCAGTACACTCCTGAGCTCCCCCTAGTGTTGGCTGCAGGGATGTCACTCTGTCCGTGCAGGAGATCTGTAGCTCTGTATCAGAAAAACTGAGCTGCAACGACTATCAATATATATGAAAGAATTCATCAGTACACAGCCAGACAGCTCCATGATGTAGAAGGGTGGACGTTCACCTTCAGCCTGTAATAGTAGTCATGGTGCCAGTATATTATTACTGTGTGAGTCTGCAGCCCTCGCTGTGAACTCGTCTCCGCCGTACACTTGTCGCTCCATATTACACCCAGCACCGCTGACCTAGATTTGATTTTATTCTAATGCACAGATGGACTCCTGCCAGCTGAGCATTTACTGACATGTTTTACACGGACTTCGGGTTCTTTGCACAGTTTTACCATATGAGCCGTGTCATAAAGCAACGTCAATAAATAATTCACTCACAGCTCCCTATTATTGCCCTGAAAATCACTACATATCGACTTTCTCCAGCCAAAGTGCTGAGTCCTAGAGTAAAAAAAAAAGTCATATGTGCTGACGGAAGACGTCAATGACCGGTTTACAGACCAGTTATGTAATTCACCGTCTTATTCTTCTATGTGCTGGGGAGGGTAATATGTACTGCGCCCCTAAGATTAAAAAAAGGCGGCAGGGCACTTTAGATGCGGTGAGGAAAAGGGCATTGTGCCTCACTGGAGATTTAAAGGGGTACTCTGCCCCTAGACATCTTATCCCCTATACAAAGGATAGGGGATAAGATGTCTGATCGCGGGGGTCCCGCCGCTGGGGTCCCCTGTGATCTCCCTGCTTCACCCGGCGTTCATTTAGAGCGTTGGGTGCAGTGACGAAGGCTCGTGATGTCATGACCACGCCCCCTCAATGCAAGTCTATGGGAGGGGGCGTGAGAGCTGTCACGCCCCCTCCCATAGACTTGCATTGAGGGGGTGTGGTCATGATGTAACGAGCCTCCGTCCAGCATCGCCAGTCATCCAGGACGGAGGACCGGATGTCTGGGGTGCGGCAGCCGAGATCACGGGGGTCCCGCCGCTTTGGAGTGGAGTACCCTTTTTTTTTTAATTAAGTGGTGCCAGAAAGTTAAACAGATTTGTAAATTACTTCTATTTAAAAATCTTAATCCTTCCAGTACTTATCAGCCGCTGTATGCTACAGAGGAAGTTCTTTTCATTTTTGAATTTCCTTTCTGCTTGACCACAGTGCTCTCTGCTGACACCTCTGTCCATGTCAGGAACTGTCCAGAGTAGAAGCAAATCCCCATAGAAAACCACTCCTGCTCTGGACAGTTCCTGAAATGGACAGAGGTGTCACCAGAGAATACTGTGGTCAGGCAGAAAGGAAATTCAAAAAAGAAAAGAACTTCCTCTGTAGTGTACAGCAGCTGGTAAGTACTGGAAGAATTGGGATTTTTTAATAGAATTCATTTTCAAATCTGTTTAACTTTCTGGCACCAGTTGATTTAAAAGAAAATGTTTTCTCTCTCTCTGCTGACTCCTCTGTCCATGTCAGGAACTGTCCAGAATAGGATAGGTTTGCGATGGGGATTTACTCCTACTATGGACAGCTCCTAAAATGGACAGAGGTGTCAGCAGAGAGCACTGTGTCACACAAAAAATATATTAAAAAAGAAAAGAACTTCCTGTGGATTATACAGCAGCTGATAAATACTGGAAGGATTAAGATTTTTAAATAGAAGTAATTTGTTTAACTTTCTGGCACCAGTTGATTAAAAAGAAATGTTTCCCAGCAGAGTACCCCTTTAAGCAGTGGTAAGGTTATGCTGGGAGTTGCAGTTTCACTCATCATAACTGCAGAACTTACAAGTGACTCAAGCTCTGATAGGACATAGTGAGGAGAATACACAATGATATCAGTGATTACAGGTGATGTCTTCTCTATAGTGAGGAGAATACACAATAATATCAGTGATTACAGGTGACGTCTTCTCTATAATGAGGAGAATACACAATAATATCAGTGACTACAGGTGATGTCTTCTCTATAGTGAGGAGAATACACAATGATATCAGTGACTACAGGTGACGTCTTCTCTATAGTGAGGAGAATACACAATGGTATCAGTGACTATAGGTGATGTCTTCTCTATAGTGAGGAGAATACACAATGATATCAGTGATTATAGGTGACGTCTTCTCTATAATGAGGAGAATACACAATAATATCAGTGACTACAGGTGATGTCTTCTCTATAGTGAGGAGAATACACAATGATATCAGTGACTACAGGTGATGTCTTCTCTATGGTGAGGAGAATACACAATGATATCAGTGATTACGGGTGACATCTTTTCTATAGTGAGGAGAATGCACAATGATATCAGTGACTATAGGTGATGTCTTCTCTATAGTGTGGAGAATACACAATGATATCAGTGAATACAGGTGATGTCTTCTCTATAGTCTTTCCTTCTCTAATTCAGATGGAACATACCGCCATGACTTGTTCCAGCTAAATCTTCTCTCTGCAGAATGTGACGCTCACTATGTCAGCGCATTCTGATACTCTATATGAAAACAATTATTATTATAAACCTGCCAGATACTGTATCCTCTAAATATAAATCTTCCACACATCATACCCTCTGAATATAATACTACCACACTGTATCCACCGAATATAATACTGTGACACACTGTCCCTTCTGAATATAATACTACCACACTGTACATTCTGAATATAATACCAACACACACCATACTCTCTAAATGCAAAACTACCATACACTGTGCTCTCTGAATATAATACTACCACACACTATACCCTCTGAATATACTACCACACACTGCTCCCTCTGAATATAACCTTGCCATACAGTGCACCCTCTGAACACAATACCACAACAGCAGTAGTACCCCTCATCATTCGTTAGTTGATGCTATTACCACAGGAGGGGGGGGGGGGTTTGGTGGTGTTGCTGGTGGATGATGGGGGTGCTACTTCTGGGGGGGTGTTGCTGGTGGATAATGAGGGTGCTACTGCCCCCCCCCCCCGGCAGTTGCATCCCCATCATCCATCAGCAGGATCATCCTCCTGGCAGTAGCACCCCTATCATCCACCTGCAGGATCTGCTGTGTTGCTGGTAGATTATGAGGATGCTATTGCCAGGTGGGGGGAAGCATTAGGTAGGCAGCAGTTCCCCCACATTAGATAGGTAGAAGTTTCCCCACATTAGGTAGCATAGGTTCCCCACATTAGGTAGCATAGATTCCCCACATTAGTAAGCATAGTTTCCCCACATTAGGTAGCAGTTTCCCCACATTAGGTAGCAGTTTTCCCAAATTAGGTAGCATAGATTCCCTACATTAGGAATCAGTTTCCCGACATTAGGTAGAAGTTTCCCCACATTAGGTAGCAGTTTTCCCACATTAGGTAGCAGTTTCCCCACATTAAGTAACATAGATTCGCTACATTAGGAAGCTGTTTCCCCACATTAGGTAGCATAATTTCCCCACATTAGGTAGCAGTTTCTCCACATTAGGTAGCAGTTTTCCCACATTAGGTAGCAGTTTTCCCACATTAGGTAGCATAGATTTACTACATTAGGTAGCATAGTTTCCCCACATTAGGTAGCAGTTTCTCCACATTAGGTAGCAGTTTCCCCACATTACGTGACATAGTTTCTCCACATTAGGTAGCCGTTTCCCCACATTAGGTAGCAGTTTTCCCACATTAGGTAGCATAGTCCCCCGTCCCCCCCGACACACAAACACAGACACACACAGACACACACACAGAGACATGCTCACCTGGCCTGCGCAGAGCTTCCTCTCTCCAGCCGCGGCCTCTGACGTCCTCCTGCGCAGGTCTGTAGAGGAACATCCTTCATCAGACCCAGGCCGGACGGTTGCCAGCGCAACTGAAAACGGTGGTGGAATGGGGTGCTATGGGACGGGCACGGGCGGTCGGACACAGGTGAAGATGTTTGGGGGGATGGTGGTGGTGCTAGCGGCCAGGCACAGCTGAAGACAGGGGGGTTGTGCTAGCAGCCGGGCGCAGCTGAAGGGGGGGTTGTTTTGTAGCGCTGACGAAGCTATCTGAAGACCGGGGGGGCTGAGAGTCATGGTGTCACCCCATCAGGCTGGTGTCACCCGGTGGCGCCCGCAGCCTGGTCGCTATGCCATTGGTTGTGAGGTGGAGGTGCGGCCCCCATGGACCAGAATTGTTTTTCCAGCACATGTGGTGTCCCAGTACAGCCATTCCAGCTGCCACCTACTGGACTTGTCAAGAGGCTGAGATGCTAAAGATGGTTTGGATATATATATATATATATATATATATATATATATATATATATATATTGTGTATTTTAGATACTGGAGAATCTTGTATATGTATTTTGTTTATGCATTCAACTGAGGTAACCAAAATGCTAAGGGTTAAAGTGGTATTCCAGTGAAAAGCAATTTTTTTCATATCAACTGGCTCCAGAAAGTTAAACAGATTTGAAAATTACTTCTATTAAAAAATCTTAATCTTACTAGTACTTATCAGCTGCTGAAGTTGAGTTGTTCTTTTCTGTCAGCAGAGAGCACTGTTGTCAGACTGAAAATAACCCAACTTCAGCAGCTGGTAGTACTGGTAGGATGAAGATTTTTTTTTTTTATAGAAATAATTTACAAATCTGTTTAACTTTCTGGAACCAGTTGACATGAAAAAAAAATGTTTTTCACTGGAATACCCCTTTAATATTCCAATAGTCATTGGGTCACATGTCAGCTCCTGATGAATAATTGCTTGATAAAGTCCCTGGTCCCACCTTCCTCCCCTGGGAAAGTGGAAAGATCTAAATCTTTTCTAGTTAGTTGAGGCTGGGGTTTAGTCAGAGCCACATGTACATCCCGCAGCTCTGCTCTCACTGAGTAGACCAAGACTAGTGGACCGGGTCAGTCTTACGTTACACATAGGTCACACATTTGTCGTGTCACTAGTTTAGTTTACAATCAAGCTGTTCCAGAAATTGACCACAATGCTCTCTGCTGACACCTCTGTCCATTTTAGGAACTGTCCAGAGCAGGATAGGTTTGCTATGGGGATTCGCTTCTGCTCTGGACAATTCCTGACAGACAGAGGTGTCAGCAGAGAGCACTGTGGTCAGACTGGAAAGAAATTCAGAAAAAAAGAACTTCCTCTATATACTGTATGCAGCAGCTGATAAGTACTGGATGGGTTAAGATTTTTAGATAGTAGTCATTTATAAATCTGTATAACTTTCTGGCACCAGTTGATTTAAAAAAAATAATTCCACTGGAGTACCCCTTTAACACTGATCTATTTTGGACAAACGGACGGGTTGGTGTTGTCTGTTAAAGAGGTACTTTAGGAAACTACTCCCATAGCCCGTCCTTTCCCTCGTCTCATCTACTTAATTGTTTAAATATCATTCATTAGCTATATAGAGCAGTATTATCTGCCCCCCATTTATATACATGTGCCCTCTTGAGGGTGGTTATATCCTCCCCTCATGTTTTTTGTAGGAGGTTGCACTGGCTAGAGTAATTTTAATTGTTTTTAATTGAACTGTGTCTTTTTGTATTCATGTATTTTTGTATATCTTTTGTTAATAAAGATTAATATTTTATACAGAGTATTGTAATTACTGATAGGTGTATACTGCATATTATTATATCCCCTTTTTTCTCCTTTTGTTTTGTATATGGCTATTGGGATTGCACCCTGATATGTACTCTGATATAGAGGTTGAGCCCCGTGTTTAACCCCTTCCTTAAGAAGGGGTTAACCCCCGTGGGTTTGGCTGGCCCCTCTTTGGTTGTCACTTGAAGTATACATTAAGTAAAGGAATTACATGATCCAGCCATCCACTCTGTCTCTGTCTAAATTCCTCTCTGAAAGCAGCCCCACCCTACTGAGAGACACAGACCATGGGGTTTCTACCTTTCACTGATGAGTCATGTTCTCTTCAGTGCTAAGAACTGGGAGGTGTGTGCAGCCTTAGCCAATCAGACACTGAACCTCTTTCTGTTGCTCAATGCAAGAGGGCAGGGTGCTGCTCTCAGAGAGTGAGCTGGCTGGCAGAGCGGAGCTGCAATGATTGCTGGGAGATGTAGGCAAGGGGAGGGAAGGATGACAAATAATATCAGGCAGCCAGAGAAGATAACAGGGGCCAAAGGATCCATGCCTATCAGGCAGGATGGTTTACAGGGAACATATCCAGGTAGTATGGTGGCTTTGGAGCTTTTTTTTTTATTTATTACTTCTCTGGAGTACCCCTTTAAGTTAGGAAGACTTTCCTGGATGTGGCTTTCTGAGTGTCATCTCACTGAAGAATAAGTAAAGTGGAGTCCTATATATGCACCATCATAAGTTATCTCATGTAGAGCATGAGTACATTCCCATAGCAAACCTCTCCTGCTCAACACAGTTCCTGACATGGACAGAAGTGGCAGCAGAGAGCACTGTGGTCAGACTGGAAAGAACTACACAACTTCCTTTGGAGCATAAAGCAGCTGATAAGTACTGGCTGAAGATTTTTAAATAGAAGTAATTTACAAATCTGTATAACTTTCTTGATTTGAAAAAATGTTTTCCTCTGGAGTACCCCTTTAAAGGGGTATTCCATGCCAAACTTTTTTTTTATATATCAACTGGCTCCGGAAAGTTAAACAGATTTGTAAATTACTTCTATAAAAAAAAAAAAATCTTAATCCTTCCAATAGTTATTAGCTTCTGAAGTTGAGTTGTTGTTTTCTGTCTAACTGCTCTCTGATGACTCACGTCCCGGGAGCTGTGCAGTTCCTATGTGGATATTCTCCCATCATGCACAGCTCCCGGGACGTGACATCATCATAGAGCAGTTAGACAGAAAAGTGACAGTAATTGCAGTTACTCAAAATTTGTACACAAAACAGAATCTTTTCACACAAAAAACACAGATAGAAGTGTTTTCCAACCAGGGTGCCTCCAGCTGTTGCAAAACAACAACTCCCAGCATGCCCGGACAGCCTTTGGCTGTCAAGGCATGCTGGGAGTTGTTGTTTTGCAACAGCTGGAAGCACCCTGATTGGGAAACACCATCTCATAGTAAAGCCACCACCCTGTTCTATCCTCATCACAAGTCATCCTTTTCTTGACACTATCTATAAAATGCTAACTACAAATTATCTGTGGTCCCTGGTATCCCAACAATGTATCTAAGCATTGCTCCAAGAGGAATATGGGTCAGAGTGTGTCATGTGTGTGATGGTTGTAGTATGAAATGATATAACATTACACTGCTTGGTCATTCATCACGTTATATAACATATGTACAGACTGTGTCCAACTAAAATAAAAAAAACATTTCTTATGTCAATTTAACCCCTTAAAGGGTAGCTCCCACCATCCTATTTTTTTTCTGTCCCTGCCTATTGCGAATCTATCCCTAACCCCCTCCCTGCTTTTAATTTTTATTTTTACTATATTAAAAATGCCTTTTGTCTGCCTGGCAGTGTGCTCACTACCAGGCAGACTTCACCAGCAGGCACCACATCACTGATGCCTGCTGGGGGGGGACTTCCGCCCTTAGTTCATCTACACAGCTGTCAGGGCATGTTGGGAGTTGTAGTATTGAAACAGCTGGAGGCACCCTGTGTAGATAAACTATTAGTTAGTTACATGCGGCGCTAGCCCGTCCCCACCTTCTCCCTCCCCCCACGCCATACCCCGTTCCCTCCATCACAAACCCCCCTCCCACATACCCCGTTTCCTCATTAGACTTGCTGCAGAGTCCAGCAGCGGGCGTGCAGGGACAGCGGCGGCGGCGGCGATGTGCGGGAGGAGTGGCCTCCCAGCCAGTGGCCGGGGAGCCAATGCGCTCGCTCCCTGCCTGTCTGATTGACAGGCAGGGAGCGAGCGCAGGCTGAATGAAAAAGGACCCATGCCCAGCCGCATCAGTCCTTTTTCAGGCGTGACGTCACGCCAGGCTGCAGCCGGCCACTAGGAGGGAGACCCCTAGTGGCCGGTTTTCAAATGTAAATTAAGCCATTTTAATAAAAAATAAAAAAAAATAAAAGTATATTAGAGATGTGTTGTAGTACATAAGTACTACAACATATCACAAAATAAAGTTGGTGACAGTGCCCATTTAAGGATAGCTTTTTTTTTTTCATTTTTACTCTTTCGTTTTTTTCCTCCTCACCTTCTAAAAAATCATAACACTTTCAATTTCCCACCTACAGACCCATAGTAGGGCTTGTTTTTTGCCCCACCAATTTTACTTTGTAATACCATCAATCATTTCACCACAAAATCTACAGCAAAACCAGAAAAAAAAATATTTGAGGGGCAAAATTGAAAAAATAAATAAATCACTCCATTTTGTAACTTTTGGGGGCTTCCGATGCTACGCAGTGGACTTTTCTGTAAAAATGACACCATATATTTATTCTGTAGGTCCATACATTTAAAAGATACCTAATTTGTGTAGGTTTTATTTAATTTTACTACTTAAATTCATGCACCAAAATTAGTATGTTTAACATTATCTTGTGACCCCTATAACTTTTTTTATTTTTCTGTATGAGGGCTCTTTTTTTTTTTTTTTAGTTTTTATCGGTACCATTTTTGTTTTTATGGGTACCATTTTTTTTTAGGGTATACAAAGTGACTTTATTATTTTATGTGTACGCCCAATGACTGTGCGGTTTAATTAACATTATACTTTTATAGTTCGGACATTTACGCACGCGGTGATACCACAAATGTTCATGGTTTTTTTTTTTTTGTTTGCTTTGTTTTTTAAATGGGAAAATGTGGGTGATTCAAACTTTTCTTAAGGAAGGGGTTAATTCACACTTTTTTTAAACTTTTTTTTTTTTACACAATTTTATAGTCCCCATAGGGACTTCTGATTGCATACAATGAACAATGCTATGCCATAGCATAGCATTGATCAGTGTTATTGATGCTCTGCTGCTCCTGCCTGCTGAGGCATCCTGGGGCATCAGACTAACGATCGGAAGGCGAGGAGGCAGGTAAGGGCCCTTCTGACATCCTCTAAGCTGACTGGTACACCGAGGTTTAACCGCGTTGGTCCCGATCAGCCCTGCTGAGCTGCGGGGATAGATTTTTTTTCTATTTTAGACGCCGCAATCAACTTTGATCCTGGCGTCTAAGGGTTTAATGGCAGGCCTCACCAGGATCGGTGATGTCCAGTATTAGCCATGGGTCCCGATGGCTGATAGCCGTCAGGTCCCTCCCGTTATGACACAGGGTTAGGTTGTGACCCTGCGTCATAGAAGGGGAGTGGGACGAGGGCGTACAGGTACGCCCTTCGTCTTTAACAAGGTAATGGGGTTATCCACCATAGGGTGACTTTAGTACCTGCCAGACAGTAATGAAGCATAGACAGGCTTACCTATCCTTTTTTTCCTCATCCCCATTTATTAGCCATCTACAGACCCAAAAGATGGCTTGTCTTTTCCGGGACCAACTGTACTTTGTAATGACATCCTTCATTTTTTCATAAAATTTGCTGCATAACCCAATAAAATTATTTGTGGGGTGAAATTAAAAAACAACAACAAAAAAAACATAATTTTCTAATATGAGGGGTGCTTATCTTTTACACCATGCTGTCACACTAACTTGATTCTTCAGGTGGGTACAATTACAACAATACACAATGGGGGAGATTTATCAAAACTTGTGCAGAGGAAAAGTTGCCCAGTTGCCCAGTGCTGTGGAGTCGGAGTCGAGGAGTCGGACGAAATTTTGGGTACCTGGAGTCGGAGTCGGCAAACAATGCACCGACTCCAACTCCTACTAAATTTAGATTGTAATAAAAAAAAAAAGCAAGTCTAAATGTCCCAATTCACAAAAAGTTATAATTAATGACTTCTCTACTATAAGAATAAAGACCAGTGCATGCAGTGCCTCTCGTAACCGCAAAATGAACATGTTAAGTGACCATGAAGAAGCATGCTTTTCATGTGCTTCACTATATGGCACGCAACGCACAATTAGGAGCGGCAATACTTTCCATAGTGTTGTGTTCTGCTGTTACAGGGAACCTATGGATAACCTAGCCTCTCACTGATAAGGGATTAAGTAAATATGTTTTTTGCAGGACTAGAGACACTTGTATAAGTGAAGGGAATGGAGGATCAATAGTTCAAGACTGAAGTTGTAAAACATTAGAAAAACTGCTGCCATTCAGCTAAGGCTATAGAAATTTGTAAACTCCGATTTTTAGCTTAAACTTTAAACATGACTATGGGATTTTACTAGGGAAATCATGTTTTATAATAAATGCCCCTTCCTGGATCCTCCCACTGCCCTATCTTCAGCAGCAGATCAGCACACAAAAAGGAGAAGGCAGCAGCTTCTGCCCAACTACCTCTCTCTGCTAGAAGAGCTTAGAAAAACTTGGTGGAACAGCTTCTTGGATTCACTGTAAGTGTTTATAAATACATTCACATATTAATACAGAGGAGTCAGGGAGTTGGAGTCGAAAGTACAAAAAACTGTGGAGTTCGAGTTGGAATTTTTATCTACCTACTCCACAGCCCTGCAGTTGCCCATAGTAGCCAATCTGAATGCTTTTTTCATTTTAAAAAGGGCTTGTGCAAAATGAAAGAAGCGATCTGATTGGTTGCTATGGGCAACTGGTCAGCTTTTCCTCTTCACAAGTTTTGATAAATCTCCCCCAATGGACCTGATTTACTATTGTAAACCTGACATGTTTTGTCGGGTTGTGCGCCAGAAATTCTGTCTGCGCCAGAATTTTTGCCAGAATAAAAAAAACAAAACATCTTACTCTCCATTTTACTGAGAAAACCAGAAATAGGGGCATGGTCATCAGTAGTGTTGAGCGCGAATATTCAAAATACGAATTTTTAGGGCGAATATCGGCACTTCACGATTTTACGAATATTTAAAATATAGTGCTATATATTCGTAATGACGAATATTCAGTATTTTATTTTTGTTTTGTTTTTTGCAATTACGTGAACATTCGCGAATATCAGCACTTCCAGTCATAGGACACTGATCCCTCCCTTCTTTTGGGTGAAAGATATAAGCGCGCATGCACACTATGTGAAATTACGAATTACGATTTTCTCATTTAAAAAAGTGAACGAACGTAGCGAATTTCGCGGACATGGGATGAATATTCATCCATATATTCGTGAAATATCGCAAATTCGAATATGGTCCCTCCTGCTCATCACTAGTCATCAGTAAAAGTGGGCGTGGTCACTGAAACGGGGTGTGTCCCTGACATTTTCACAAAAACCCAACACAAGGTTTCCACAGAAAAATGTAGTGGATTTGAGCTAAGGAAAACCCTACAGATCAGAGCAGGTGTAAAAAAAAAATAAAGCAAAATGTAGGGAAAAGTGCAAAATGTAGGGAAACCTTAGTAAATACAATGGGAAAAAAATTGTAGGCAATTAAAACCCACAAAGAAAACTACACTCCACTCTTAGTAAATTGGGGCCAATCTGTATAGTTTCACTAATGTTTTACTTTTTTTTAAAACATTAAAAAACTTTTTTACTTTTCTGCCTTTGGAGCTGTTTTGGGGCTTATTTTTGCGTCATGATCTGTAGTTTTTATCTGTACCACTTAGATTTTTATTGGGAATGTGATGTGACAAAAAAACACAGTTCTGATGTTTGGAATTTTTATTTCCGTTGACACCATTCACTGTGTGGGATCAATAATGTTATACACTGCTCAAAAAAGTTAAGGGAACACTAAGATAACACATCCTAGATCTGAATGAATGAACTAATCGTAGGAAATACTTTCGTCTTTAAATAGTTGAATGCGCTGACAACAAAATCACACAAAAATTATCAATGGAAATCAAATGTATCAACCCATGGAGGTCTGGATATGGAGTCACACTCAAAATCAAAGTGGAAAACCGCACTACAGGCTGATCCAACTTTGATGTAATGTCCTTAAAAAAAGTCACTATGAGGCTCAGTAATGTGTGTGGCCTCCACGTGCCCGTATGACCTCCCTACAATGCCTGGGCATGCTCCTGATGAGGTGGTGGATGGTCTCCTGAGGGATGTCCTCCCAGACCTGGACTAAAGCATCTGCCAACTCCTGACAGTCTGTGGTGGATGGAGCGAGACATGATGTCCCAGATGTGCTCAATCAGATTCAGGTCTGGGGAATGGGCGGGCCAGTCCATAGCATCAATGCCTTCCTCTTCCAGGAACTGCTGACACACTCCAGCCACATGAGGTCTAGCATTGTCTTGCATTAGGAGGAACTCAGGGCCAACCACACCAGCATATGGTCTCACAAGGGGTCTGAGGATCTCATCTCGGTACCTAATGGCAGTCAGGCTACCTCTGGCAAGTACATGGAAGGCTGTGCTGCCCCCCAAAGAAATGCCACTCCAGAACATTACTGACCCACCGCCAAATCGGTCATGTTGGAGGATGTTGCAGGCAGCAGAATGTTCTCCACGGTGTCTCCAGACTCTGTCGCGTCTGTCACATGTGCTCAGTGTGAACCTGCTTTTATCTGTGAAGAGAACAGTGCGCCAGTGGCGAATTTGCCAATCTTGGTGTTCTCTGGCAAATGCCAAATGTCCTGCACCATATTGGGCTGTAAGCAAGTTGGGCCCTCATACCACCCTCATGGAGTCTGTTTCTGACCATTTGAGTGGACACATGCACATTTGTGGCCTGATGGAGGTCATTTTGCAGGGCTCTGGCAGTGCTCCTCCTTGCGCAAAGGCAGAGGTAGTGGTCCTGCTTGTTACGCCTAGCGCTCCGGGTCCCCGCTCCTCCCCGGAGCGCTCACGGCGTCTTTCTCCCTGCAGCTCCCCGGTCAGTCCCGCTGACCGGGAGCGCTGCTCTGTCATGGCCGTTGGGGATGCGATTCGCACAGCGGGACGCGCCCGCTCGCGAATCGCATCCCAGGTCACTTACCCGTTCCCGTCCCCTGCTGTCATGTGCTGGCGCGCGCGGCTCCGCTCTCTAGGGCGCGCGCGCGCCAGCTCCCTGAGACTTAAAGGGCCAGTGCACCAATGATTGGTGCCTGGCCCAATTAGCTTAATTGGTTCCACCTGGTCCCTGACTATATCTATCCTCCTCCCATGCACTTCCTTGCCGGATCTTGTTGCCCTTGTGCCTAGTGAAAGCGTTTTGTGTGTTTAAAGCCTGTGTACCAGAACTTCTGCTATCTCCCCTGACTACGAACCTTGCCGCCTGCCCCCGACCTTCTGCTACGTCCGACCTTGCTTCTGCCTACTCCCTTGTACCTCGCCTATCTTCAGCAGCCAGAGAGGTGAGCCGTTGCTAGTGGATACGACCTGGTCACTACCGCCGCAGCAAGACCATCCCGCTTTGCGGCGGGCTCTGGTGAAAACCAGTAGTGTCTTAGAACCGGTCCACTAGCACGGTCCTCGCTATCCCTCTCTGGCACAGAGGATCCACCTCCTGCCAGCCGGCATCGTGACAGTAGATCCGGCCATGGATCCCGCTGAAGTTCCTCTGCCAGTTGTCGCTGACCTCCCTACGCTGGTCGCCCAGCAAGCTCGTCAGATCGCCCAACAAGATCACCAGCTGTCGTACTTGACCACCATGACACAGCAACTCCAGTCACAACTACAGCAAGTACAGTCACAGCTACAGCAGCAACAACCATCTCCTCCGCCAGCTCCTGCACCCCTTCCGCAGCGAGTGGCCACTCCTAGCCTCCGCCTGTCCTTGCCGGACAAATTTAATGGGGACTCTAAGTTTTGCCGTGGCTTTCTTTCGCAATGTTCCCTGCACATGGAGATGATGTCGGACCAGTTTCCTACTGAAAGGTCTAAGGTGGCTTTCGTAGTCAGCCTTCTGTCTGGAAAAGCTCTGTCATGGGCCACACCGCTCTGGGACCGCAATGACCCCGTCACTGCCTCTGTACACTCCTTCTTCTCGGAAATTCGAAGTGTCTTTGAGGAACCTGCCCGAGCCTCTTCTGCTGAGACTGCCCTGCTGAACCTGGTCCAGGGTAATTCCTCCGTTGGCGAGTACGCCATACAATTCCGTACTCTTGCCTCTGAACTATCCTGGAATAATGAGGCTCTCTGCGCGACCTTTAAAAAAGGCCTATCCAGCAACATTAAAGATGTTCTGGCCGCACGAGAGACTCCTGCTAACCTGCATGAACTCATTCATCTAGCCACTCGCATTGACATGCGTTTTTCTGAGAGGCATCAAGAGCTCCGCCAGGAAAAAGACTTAGATCTCTGGACACCTCTCCCACAGTCTCCACTGCAATCTGCGCCTAGGCCTCCCGCCGAGGAGGCCATGCAAGTGGATCGGTCTCGCCTGACCCTGGAAGAGAGGAATCGCCGTAAGGAAGAGAATCTTTGTCTGTACTGTGCCAGTACTGAACATTTTTTGGTGGATTGCCCAATCCGTCCTCCACGTCTGGGAAACGCACGCTCGCACCCAGCTCTCGTGGGTGTGGCGTCTCTTGATGCTAAGTCGGCTTCTCCACGTCTCACGGTGCCTGTTCGGATTTCTACTTCAGCCAGCTCTTCCCTCTCAGCCGTGGCCTGCCTGGACTCTGGAGCTTCTGGGAATTTTATTCGGGAGTCCTTAGTGAATAAATTCCGCATTCCGGTGACCCATCTTGTCAAGCCACTCCACGTTTCCGCGGTCAACGGAGCCAAGTTGGATTGCACCGTGCGTTTCCGCACGGAGCCCCTCCTAATGTGCATCGGACCTCATCACGAGGAAATTGTATTTTTGGTCCTTCCTAATTGCACTTCTGAAGTTCTCCTTGGACTACCCTGGCTTCAACACCATTCCCCAACCCTGGATTGGTCCACTGGGGAGATCAAGAGTTGGGGCCCCTCTTGTTCCAAGGACTGTCTTCAACCGGTTCCCAGTACTCCCTGCCGTGACCCTGTGGTTCCTCCTGTATCCGGTCCCCCTAAGGTCATTAAGGACTCTGCCTGCCACAGGAAATGCCTCTCCCCCCCTCCCAGTCCCATCAGGCAAGCCCCTGTGTCCCCGCATGGCCCTCGTCCTGGTGTCACACTGCCCCGTGCCAGGTCTCGCCCTCTGCCCTCTCTCCCCATTCCTACTCCTGCTGTTCTGCCTGCCGTTGAGGAATCCCTCCATCCTTTCCCGGTGTCCTCATCCCAGGGGAGGCAGTTACCGGATAAAGAGAAGGGGAGACCTAAGGGGGGGGGTACTGTTACGCCTAGCGCTCCGGGTCCCCGCTCCTCCCCGGAGCGCTCACGGCGTCTTTCTCCCTGCAGCTCCCCGGTCAGTCCCGCTGACCGGGAGCGCTGCTCTGTCATGGCCGTTGGGGATGCGATTCGCACAGCGGGACGCGCCCGCTCGCGAATCGCATCCCAGGTCACTTACCCGTTCCCGTCCCCTGCTGTCATGTGCTGGCGCGCGCGGCTCCGCTCTCTAGGGCGCGCGCGCGCCAGCTCCCTGAGACTTAAAGGGCCAGTGCACCAATGATTGGTGCCTGGCCCAATTAGCTTAATTGGCTTCCACCTGGTCCCTGACTATATCTATCCTCCTCCCATGCACTTCCTTGCCGGATCTTGTTGCCCTTGTGCCTAGTGAAAGCGTTTTGTGTGTTTAAAGCCTGTGTACCAGAACTTCTGCTATCTCCCCTGACTACGAACCTTGCCGCCTGCCCCCGACCTTCTGCTACGTCCGACCTTGCTTCTGCCTACTCCCTTGTACCTCGCCTATCTTCAGCAGCCAGAGAGGTGAGCCGTTGCTAGTGGATACGACCTGGTCACTACCGCCGCAGCAAGACCATCCCGCTTTGCGGCGGGCTCTGGTGAAAACCAGTAGTGTCTTAGAACCGGTCCACTAGCACGGTCCTCGCTATCCCTCTCTGGCACAGAGGATCCACCTCCTGCCAGCCGGCATCGTGACACTGCTGCTGAGTTGTTGCCCTCCTACGGCCTCCTCCACTTCTCCTGATGTACTGGCCTGTCTCCTGGTAGCGCCTCCATGCTCTGGACACTATGCTGACAGACACAGCAAACCTTATTGCCACAGCTCGCATTGATGTGCCATCCTGGACGAGCTGCACTACCTGAGCCACTTAGCTGTCTCATGCTACCACTAGAGTGAAAGCACCGCCAGCATTCAAAAGTGACAAAACATCAGCCAGGAGCATAGGAACTGAGAAGTAGTCTGTGGTCACAACCTGCAGAACCACTCCTTTATTGGGGGTGTCTTGCTAATAGCCTATAATTTCCACCTGTTGTCTGTTCCATTTGCACAACAGCATGTGAAAGTGATTGTCAATCAGTGTTGCTTCCTGAGTGGACAGTGTGATTTCACAGAAGTGTCATTGACTTGGAGTTACATTGTGTTGTTTAAGTGTTCCCTTTATTTATTTATTTTTGAGCAGTGTATTATAATAGTTTGGACAATTCTGCATGCGGTGATACCAAACATGTTTATTTTAATTTTGTTGGCTTTTCTTTTATATGCAAAATGGGAAAAGGGGGTAATTTAAACTTTTAGTATGGAAGGGGTTCATTTTTATTTGTAAAACCTTTTATTGTTTTTTTTTCACACTTCATAAGTCCCCTTAGGGGACTTGTATGAGCCAGCATTAGAATGTTTATAGAGATCAATGTAGGACATGTGTCCTGCATTGACCCATCATGTCAGCGCTCTATTGGTAGAGACTGCCACAGACAGGCTTTAACAGTAGAAGAGCCACAGCAACCCCCACATGTATGGATCTCTGCTCACCATGGGCATACACACAATTTTCTCAAGAAGTTGGGTTATTAAAATCATACCAGAACCACATATTGCCACTGAAATGACTATATAATACCATCATAATCATATTAAATAAATTAGCTATCACCAATAATACTGCTATACGCCATAGTGACCATTTAGTGTTGTTTCCAGCTCTACACTGGCGCTGCAGACCTTATATGTGATTATAGTGCAGTTACTGTTCATTCAGTGACTCACAGGTGGCGTCTTCCTCCAGTCACTTTCTTCTCTTTAATTCTGACTCGCAATGATGACTTCTTCCAACCATGACTTGTCTGTATGGAATGTGCTAAACAAACATGTAGGCTACACGTTTTACACTTTGTACACCCCCCCACTCTTTTTACCTTCTTCGGGCATGGATGCGCCGCCTCTGATCTGAATCCTTTGCTAGTAGCTGGGGATTCTGATTTTTCCGCACCCCACTGTTGATGCCCTAAGGCAGCTGTGTTAGCTGCCTTATGGTAGAGCAGGCCCTGCTAGTAGGTAAATAATTTACCTATTAGAAAGATGCCCCCGATGGTAGGGAGTTTCCCCCATTAGGTAAGTGCCCACAGTAGGCATGTAATTCCCCTTACCCTGGTTAGATATTCTTGTTCATAGAGGACAATATTATAGTAGGGTTATTCTTGTACATAGGAGCAGTATTATAGTAGTTATATTCTTGTATATAGGAGACAGTATTATAGTAGTTATATTCTTGTACATAGGAGCAGTATTATAGTAGTTATATTCTTGCATATAAGATCAGTATTATAGTAGTTATATTCTTGTATATAGAAGCAGTATTATTGTAGTTATATTCTTGTATATAGGAGCAGTATTATAGTAGTTATATTCTTGTACATAGGAGCAGTATTATAGTAGTTATATTCTTGTACATAGGAGCAGTATTTGAGTAGTTATATTCTTGTACATAGGAGACAGTATTATAGTAGTTATATTCTTGTATATAGGAGCAGTATTATATTAGTTATATTCTTGTATATAGGAGCAGTATTGTAGTAGTTATATTTTTTGTATATAGGAGCAGTATTATAGTAGTTATATTCTTGTACATAGGAGACAGTATTATAGTAGTTATATTCTTGTATATAAGAGCAGTATTACAGCAGTTATATTCTTGTATATAGGAGCAGTATTATAGTAGTTATATTCATGTACATAGGAGCAGTATAATGGTAGTTATATTTTTGTACATAGGAGGCAGTAACATAAAGTCACATTCTTGTCCATATTGATAGCAATTCAAATAGTACTCATATTAAATAAATTAGCTATCACCAGTTTCACCAATAATACTGCTGTACACCATAGTGACCATTTAGTGTTGTTTCCAGCTCTACACTGTCACGATTCGGCTCACAGGTAGTGGATCCTCTGTGTCAGCGAGGGATAGGCGTGGACCGTGCTGGTGGACCGGTTCTAAGAGGCTACTGGTTTTCACCAGAGCCCGCCGCAAAGCGGGATGGTCTTGCTGCGGCAGTAGCAACCAGGTCGTATCCACTAGCAACGGCTCAACCTCGCTGACTGCTGAGAAGGCGTGGGACAGAAGGACTAGGCAGAGGCAAGGTCAGACGTAGCAGAAGGTCGGGGGCAGGCGGCAAGGTTCGTAGTCAAGATGGATAGCAAGGGTTCAGGTAACACAGGCTTTGGACACACTAAACGCTTTCACTGGCACAAGGCAACAAGATCCGGCGAGGGAGTGCAGGGGAAGTGATCAGATATAGTCTGGGAGCAGGTGGGAGCCAATTAAGCTAATTGGGCCAGGCACCAATCATTGGTGCACTGGCCCTTTAAGTCTCAGATAGCTGGCGCGCGCGCGCCCTAGAGAGCGGAGCCGCGCGCGCCAGCACATGACAGCAGGGGACCGGGACGGGTAAGTGACCTGGGATGCGATTCGCGAGCGGGCGCGTCCCGCTGTGCGAATCGCATCCCCGACGGCCATGACAGTGCAGCGCTCCCGGTCAGCGGGACTGACCGGGGCGCTGCGGGGAGAGAGACGCTGTGAGCGCTCCGGGGAGGAGCGGGGACCCGGAGCGCTAGGCGTAACATACACTTGCGCTGCAGACATTATATGAATTAATAGTGCAGTTACTGTACATTCAGTGACTCACAGGTGGCGTCTTCTTGCAGTCACTTTCTTCTCTTTAATTCTGACTCGCAATGATGACTTCATGACTCGTCTGAATGGAATGTGCTAAACAAACATATAGGCTACACGTTTTACACTTTGTACGCATCCCCACTCTTTTTTACCTTTTTCAGTCTGGGATGCGCTGCCTCTGATATGAATCCTCCGCACCCCACAGTTGATGCCCCAAGGCAGCTGCATTAGCTGCCTTATGGTAGTGCATGCCCTGCTAGTAGGTAGGCAATTATATTCTTGTACATAGGAGGCAGTATTATAGTAGTTATATTCTTGTATATAGGAGGCAGTATTATAGTAGTTATATTCTTGTATATAGGAGGCAGTATTATAGTAGTTATATTCTTGTATATAGGAGACAGTATTATAGTAGTTATATTCTTGTACATAGGAGCAGTATTATAGTAGTTATATTCTTGTACATAGGAACAGTATTATAGTAGTTATATTCTTGTATATAGGAGACAGTATTATAGTAGTTATATTCTTGTACATAGGAGCAGTATTATAGTAGTTATATTCTTGTACATAGGAACAGTATTATAGTAGTTATATTCTTGTATATAGGAGACAGTATTATAGTAGTTATATTCTTGTACATAGGAACAGTATTATAGTAGTTATATTCTTGTATATAGGAGCAGTATTATAGTAGTTATATTCTTGTATATAGGAGGCAGTATAATAGTAGTTATATTCTTGTTATATAGGAGGCAGTATTATAGTAGTTATATTCTTGTATATAGGGGACAGTATTATAGTAGTTATATTCTTGTACATAGGAGCAGTATTATAGTAGTTATATTCTTGTACATTGGGGCAATATAATAGTGGTTATATTATTGTACATAGGAGCAGTATTATAGTAGTTATATTCTTGTATATAGGAGTAGTATTATAGTAGTTATATTCTTGTATATAGGAGCAGTATTATAGTAGTTATATTCTTGTATATAGGAGACAGCATTATAGTAGTTATATTCTTGTACATAGGAGCAGTATTATAGTAGTTATATTCTTGTACATTGGGGCAATATAATAGTGGTTATATTATTGTACATAGGAGCAGTATTATAGTAGTTATATTCTTGTACATAGGAGCAGTATTATAGTAGTTATATTCTTGTACATAGGAACAGTATTATAGTAGTTATATTCTTGTATATAGGAGCAGTATTATAGTAGTTATATTCTTGTATATAGGAGGCAGTATAATAGTAGTTATATTCTTGTTATATAGGAGGCAGTATTATAGTAGTTATATTCTTGTATATAGGGGACAGTATTATAGTAGTTATATTCTTGTACATAGGAGCAGTATTATAGTAGTTATATTCTTGTACATTGGGGCAATATAATAGTGGTTATATTATTGTACATAGGAGCAGTATTATAGTAGTTATATTCTTGTATATAGGAATAGTATTATAGTAGTTATATTCTTGTATATAGGAGCAGTATTATAGTAGTTATATTCTTGTATATAGGAGACAGCATTATAGTAGTTATATTCTTGTACATAGGAGCAGTATTATAGTAGTTATATTCTTGTACATTGGGGCAATATAATAGTGGTTATATTATTGTACATAGGAGCAGTATTATAGTAGTTATATTCTTGTACATAGGAGCAGTAACATAAAGTTACATTCTTGTCCATAGTGATAGCCATTCAAATAGTAAGGCTGAAGTGCCAGGAGGACACACGCCCTATTTACAGTAACATATATCCAATGAATTGAACCTCAATGGACAGCCGCATGAGAATTCTATTAAAGGAGTTTGGATAAGCTCTTCTGATGAAGCCTACAGGGCAACACATATTTACATGTTCATTATAATGTGAGGTCCCAGTTGGAGCATTATAGCTTATAACTCCTTAATGTAACAGGTATAAGACAGAGCTTTCCCAACAGAACCTTACAGACCTGCAAGGAGCGCACTTTTTGTAGATATTCATGTGGAGCAGATCTCTCACCCCTCTGTATGACGCACCTATAAGTAGTAGGTGTACTCTGCCCTGGACTCTGATCCGGCTAGAGCTGCAGCTTTAAGTTAAACCTCCGGCCAAACATTTATATCTTCTGCCCCTTGACACCTGTCAGACAATGACGCTGTTGATTTAGCTTTGATTTATAATGTATTGTCTTCATATAGTAAGAGGCCAAACAAGTGCAGAAAAAGACATAAACAATATAAAGATATAGTACAGATCAATTCCCTTTTACATACCAGGAAGAATTACTTTTATTAAAGGGGTACTCCAGTGAAAAATTATTTTTTTTAAATGAACTGGTGCCAGAACGTTAAACATATTTGTAAATTACTTCTATTTAAAAATCTTAACGCTTCCAGTGCTTATCAGCTGCTGTATGCTCCATAGGAAGTTCTTTTCTTTTTAAATGTATTTTCTCTCTGACCACAGTGCTCTCTGCTGACACCTCTGTCCATGTCAGAAACTGTCCAAAGTAGGAGCAAATCCCCATAGCAAACCTCTCCTGCTCTGGACAGTTCCTGCTGACAGAGGTGTCAGCAGAAAGCACTGTGGTCAGACAGAAAAGAAATTTAAAAAGAAAAGAACTTCCTCTGGAGCATACAGCAGCTGATAAATACTGGAAGGGTTAAGATTTTTAAAGTAATTTACCAATCTGTTTAACTTTCTGACACCAGTTGATTTAAAAAAAAATTATTGATTTTCACCGGAGTACCCCTTTAACCACTTCTGGACTGTAGAAGAGCCCGTCATCCAGTCCTTTATTATTTACTAAGTTTTAATATTATTACTATTATTATTATGATATTTGTACTACTAGATGCTGACTTTGCTCATATTCTACTCCCTTAGTAGCAGGTCAATCCCATGACCCTAAACTATGTGATGCACAATTATTACCAATTCAGTAGACCTGAATGTAGGGCCACCAACACAGGGGCCCAGCAGCAAATATAAACCTAGGAGGAAGCCTGCAAGTGCTTACTCTAACTCTTTCTTTAAAGTTAGGCACTTGGGCACAGTTTCTTCTCAATTCAACTTACAAATAACTTACCATAATTATCTAGAGAAGTCAATTGATTTATGGAAACATCCCTGGGGTCTAGGAAAGAAGGAATTATTTTGTCTGCATCCCTGCTAGCACAGGGCGTTAAAGTAGTTAAAGGGGTACTCTGGTGGAAATCTTTATTTAATTTTTTTTTAAATCAAGTGGTGCCAGAAAGTTTGTAAATTACTTCTATTAAAGTTCCAGTACTAGTATTAGCTGCTGAATACTACAGAGGAAATTATTTTCTTTTTGGAACACAGTGCTCTCTGCTGACATCACGAGCACAGTGCTCTCTGCTGACATCTATCTCCATTTTAGGAACTGTCCAGAGCAGCATATGTTTGCTATGGGGATTTTTCTCCTACTCTGGACAGTTCTTAAAATCGACAGAGATGTCAGCAGAGAGCTCTGTGTTCCAAAAAGAAAATAATTTCCTCTTTAGTACTCAGCAGCTAATAACTACTGGAAGGATTAAGATTTTTGAATAGAAGTAATTTACAAATCTGTTTAACTTTCTGGCACCAGTTGTTTAAAAAAAAGAAAAAAAAAAAAGTATTCCACCAGAGTACCCCTTGTCCGTATCCCTGATGGTCTAGGGCATACATAGTGTCCAGTCTTTACTCACCCCTCCAAGCTTCAGCATTATCCTTGTAGCAGTAAGTCTAAGAGACTAAAGTGGACAATCATCTTCCCTTTACACATACACACACTGCTCCTAATAGTCTTCTTCTCTATCACAGACTTCTCCCCATAGTCCTCTCTCTCACAGTCTGCTCCCTATTCTTCCCAACTTCTCCCTGTGCCCTGCTTCTCCCTGTGCCCTGCTTCCCATACCGTCTGTTTTACAGCGTTCTCCTCATGCCCCCATCTCTGTCACAGACTGCTCTCAATGCCCCCCTCTGTTACACAGATGTGGTGAGGAGGGTGTGATGCAGGGCAGATGGAATTACCCTAGGGGCAGATGGCATTAACCCCTTGTGTTCGTGACACCAGGCCGTGGTTTAACTGCTTCACACGCAAAGGTAGGCCGCGGGATCCTGGGCTAGGCATGGGGGCAAATAATGACTCCGACGCCAAGTTAAGGAACAATGGCAGCTTTACAGTCAGACAGATGTAACAGTCTATACAGCTTGGCTAGGTCCACCGAGGTGACCAGTGACTTCAGAGACCACAGGGCTTGCTGGGACTTATGGTGGACTTGTGCAATTTGATGCAGGCCACGCTAACTTGGTATAATTGACTTGGACTGACTTGACTATGACAGACTATGACTGACTTCACCCCTTTCTGTAGCTTACCAGGCTTTGACTTGACCTGTGGGGCAATGGACTTGAGAACCCATGGCTGTGTAGTAGACTTTGGCCTCCTCTGGACTCTGGACACACACCTAGGACTTGACTTTGCTGCACTCAGCTTAGCAGGAACTAGAGCAGAGCTCCAAGAGAGGGAACTAGTCCCTCCCAGGGCTTATATGGGGAAGACTAGGATGGGTCCCATAGGTCACCCTGTAGGTCATATGGTCACTGGTACCTTCCCTGGTCACAATCACATGACAACATTACTTAAACCCTTAACGACAATGGACGTAAATGGACGTCATTGTGCCGTGGTACTTAACGCATCATGGCGTACATTTACGTGCCGCCATGACTGCAAGCACCGGACCGGTGCTCACATCATGCGTGGCAGATCCCAGCTGCTATCAGCAGCCAGGGACCCACCGGTAATGGCGGACATCCACGATCACGGGGATGTCCGCCATTAACCCCTCAGGTGCAGTGATCAATACAGATCACGGCATCTGCGGCAATGCGGTACTTTGAATGGATGATCGGATCGCCCGCAGCGCTGCCGCGGCGATCCGATCATCCAGCATGGCGGCCGGAGGTCCCCTCACCTTGCTCCGGCCATGTCCCGGGGTCTTCTGCTCTGGTCTGAGATCGAGCAGAAGATCACCGATAATATTGATCAGTGCTGTGTCCTATGCATAGCACTGAACAGTATTAGCAATCAAAGGATTGCTATAGATAGTCCCCTATGGGGACTATTAAAGTGTAAAAATTAAAGTAAACAAAGTTTTTTAAAAAAGTTAAAAAAAAAATTTGAAAAATCCCCTCCCCCAATAAAAATGTAAAATGTCATTTTTTCCCATTTTACCCACAAGTGTAAAATAAAATAATGAATACACATATTTGGTATCGCTGTGTGTGTAAATGTCCAAACTATTCAAATATAATGTTATTGATTCCGTACAGTGAACGGCGTGAACGTAAAAATAAAAAAGCGCTAAATTGCTACTTTTTGTCACATTTTATTTAAAAAAAAATAATTAAAAAATGAATAAAAGTTTTATAAACACAAATGTGATATCAATAAAAATTACACATCATGGCGCAAAAAATGAGCCCTCATACCGCAGCTAATACAGAAAAATGAAAACGTTATAGGTCATCAAAATAGAAGGATTTTAAACTTACTAATTTGGTTAAAAAGTTTGCGATTTTTTTTAAGCACAACAATAATAGAAAAGTATATTATCATGGTATCATTTTAATCATATTGACCCACAGAATAAAAAACACATATCATTTTTACCGTAAATTGTACGGCGTCAAAACAAAACCTTCCAAAATTTGCAAAATTGCGGTTTTCTTTTTAATTTCCCCACACAAATAGTATTTTTTTTGTTGCGCCGTACATTTTATGGTAAAATGAGTGATGTCATTACGCAGGACAACTGGTCACACAAAAAAACAAGCACTCATGCTAGTCTGAGGATGAAAATATGAAAGAGTTACGATTTTTAGAAGACTAGGAGGAAAAAACGAAAATGCAAAAATAAAATTGGCCTGGTCCTTAAGGTCAAAATGGGCTTGGTCCTTAAGGGGTTAAAGGCATAACACATTTTATGTACAATACACTATATAACAGGCATAGAAGTAAATACACAAGGCACATGTGCAGGGGGGGCCCAGGGGGTCACTGGATGGAGTTTGCCGGACATGGCAGCTAGGATACAAGGGTGCAACTCCTGTACTGGGCCACCACACAGACTACACGAATTTCGTGCATTTGTTATATTCACATATTCGCATACGTGAATATTCACGTATTGGAGGAAGAAAACAGTGAGGGGGAGGGGAACTTTACTATTGGTTGCTAGGGATGTTGTTGATAACCTCTGACAAGTGTATTTGCATCATTCTAATTGGCCCACAAGTGAAAAGAAGGAATATGCGAATATTCACATCTGCGAATGTGCGCAAATGCGGAAAAAAGTTAATATTCGCAATTTTGAATATATAGCTAATATATTTGCAATATGCGCAAATTTGCGATATTCGCGATAAAAATTTGAAATGCTAATATTTGCACCCAACACTACTATGGGCAACTCAACAATTTTTCCTCTGCACAGGTTTTGATCAATCTCCCCTGTTGAGAACACATTAGCAGACGATTCGGTCTAAGATGACGTTTTCTCAATGTGGTATCTTGTCACAAAGATGATGTGTGACGCCTGCCTGGGGACATGTTCTTGTTTATGTATTTTGTAGTTTCTATTGTTTCTCTCAGTTTATATTGTTGCTTTAGCGCCTTAGCTAAGTACTGCTCAGCCCTGATTTTTGCCCCTGGGTCCTTGTGTCCGGCAGTTGTTTGTCTTAGGGTTAGTTTTGTAGATTGGGATTTTCTTTCGGAACAAGGACGGACAATTTTATCTGATCTTAGGGTCACTGTTCAGGCATAGATATGGGGAAAGCTACACTGGATCAGTTTCTGTATTTTTTTTTTTCACGTGCCATTATCCATTTCAATAATTATTTGTTTTCTGTCAACTATTGGTTCTTCCTCTTTTTTTGTTACCTACTTGTCTTAAAGGGGTATTCCAGGCCAAAACTTTTTTTATATATATCAACTGGCTCCGGAAAGTTAAACAGATTTGTAAATGACTTCTATTAAAAAAATCTTAATCCTTCCAACAGTTATTAGCTTCTGAAGTTGAGTTGCTGTTTTCTGTCTTTCTTATGACTCACTGCTTTCTGATGACTCACGTCCCAGGAGCTGTGCAGCTCCTATGGGGATATTTTCCCATCATGCACAGCTCCCGGGACATGACATCATCATTGAGCAGTTAGACAGAATACTTTAGAAGCTAATAACTATTGGAAGGATTAAGATTTTTTTTAATAGAAGTAATTTACAAATCTGTTTAACTTTCCGGAGCCAGTTGATATATAAAAAAAAAAGTTTTTGCCTGGAATACCCCTTTAATATGTGTTTTCTTATATTTGTTCATGCAACTGTCTGGTTGTTAGACAATTCAACCCTATTATATGTACTGGGGGAGTACTGGTCCTGTAAGAAAGGTGACTTCTATAGGTGAAGTCCAGTTCTGCCCCTTTGTGACCAGAGGGGGGGGGGGCATCGTTACATCTGCCCATCTTAATAAAGCGAGAAATAGTAGGAAAAAGGCGGTCTTGGAGGTGCTGCTCAGGGGTATTCAAAGTAAGACGGAATCAGGCGGGCACCGGACAATAAATATTTTATTTGGCAATACGGACAACACGTTTCGGCACTTACAAAGTGCCTTCCTCAGGTCCAATTTGACAGTACACTTCTAGTTGGTGCTGTGAGAGTGAGCTGGTGGGGAGCCACGCCGACACCGATACTACACAGGATCCCCACCAGCACACTTTCACAGCACCAACTACTAGACGTGTACTGTCAAATTGGACCTGAGGAAGGCACTTTGTAAGTGCCGAAACGTGTTGTCCGTATTGCCAAATAAAATATATATATTATCCTGTGCCGGCCTGATTCCGTCGTACTGTGAACACCCCTGAGCAGCACCTCCAAGACCGCCTTTTTCCTACTAATTCTTGCATTTCTACGCTGGTTTCCCATTGGGAGTCCAAAATCAGTCCAAGTGCAGCACCCCTATTTATACACATCTCATTGTACCCTGACAACCAAGACCACCAAAAAGCTGTGGATCAGAACATCATCAACCTATAAGTGAGTATATTGCTTAGGTGTGGTGGAAGGATCACACCCAGTCGATATACGGTACAAGGGAGTGCCCCCTGTCTCTGTTTCCATGTCTCCCAACCTTGTCCCACCTTCATAAAGAAAGGTACTGTCACACAATACAATTCTATAGATTTGTGGTGGCCCAGTATGGGAGTTGTTACCCCGTACCCTTGCTGCCTTGTCATTGTCCCCTGCCCCCCCCCCCCCACACACACACACACGCACACACACATCCACACATCTGTTCTACTGTAATTGTATATTATCCCCTATGTTATGTATATAAGAATGTTGTATGTTTAAGAAAGGTTAGCATGTGATTATCAGTTGTCATGTGAGTTGTCATGTGATTGTTACCCAGGAGGTATCAGTGACCAGGTGATTTAAGGGTGACCAATGGGACCCCATTAGAGTCTCCCCCATAAAAGCCCTGGGAGGAGTCTCTTCTCTCTCTTAGTTCCTGAGTCTTTGCTGAGGTGCAGTTGAGCCTAAGAGTCTGGAGTCATAGGAGCCTCAAGTCAAGTCTGCAGCCACAAGTTACAAGTCAGTAACAGCTTAGTCTGTCTCCAGTGAAGTCAAGTCAGTCAATGTCATCTATTGTCAAGTCATCGTGGCCTGCACTAAATTGTCCAAAACCACTGCATGTCCCAGCAAGCCCTTAAGGTCTTGGCGTCGGAGTCATTATTGCCCCTGTGCCTATCCCAGGATCCAGTGGTATACCTTCCAGTGGTATTGAGGATAAACTACGCCCTGGCGTCACGAATAAAAGAGATCTGTGATCAGACGTCTTGTCCTCTCTCCTTTGTATAAGGGATAAGATGTCTAGGGGCGGAGTACCCCTTTAAGACACTTTGGGAACTGAAAGGCACATTGTATTCATATATACATAATAAAGTTAGGGTATAACTAAAATTAAATGTTTGCCATGGCCATCTATGCATACTTGGGGAGAAGGAAAAGTTGCTGAGTTGCCCATAGCAACCAATCAGGTTGCTTCATTTATTTTTGAAAAGGCCTCGGAAAAATGAAAGAAACGATCTGATTGGTTGCTATGGGCAACATTTCCTCTGGACAGATTTTGATAAATCTCCCCCATATACTTTATGCAGCCCTAGAGTATAATACTAGCTGTAACTGAGTATGAATGCAAGTTAAGAAATACAATTTATGTACACAGTGGGGGGGAGTTTATCAAAACCTGTGTAAAGGAAAAGATGACCAGTTTTCCATATCAACAGATTGCCTATTTTATTTGTCAGAGGCCTTTTCAAAAAATGAAAGAAGCAATCTGATTGGTTGCTATGGGCAACTGGTCAGCTTTTCCTTTACACAGGTTTTGATAAATCTTGCCTAATGACTCCACCAGCAGAATAGTGAGTGCAGCTCTGGAGTATAATATAGGATATAACTCAGCATCAGTACAGGATAAGTAATGTAATGTATGTACACAGTGACCTCACCTGCAGAATAGTGAGTACAGCTCTAGAGTATAATGCAGGATGTAACTCAGGATCAGTACAGGATAAGTAATGTAATGTATGTACACAGTGACCTCACCAGCAGAATAGTGAGTGCAGCTCTGGAGTATAATACAGGATATAACTCAGGATCAGTACAGGATAAGTAATGTAATGTATGTACACAGTGACCTCACCAGCAGAATAGTGAGTGCAGCTCTGGAGTATAATACAGGATATAACTCAGGATCAGTACAGGATAAGTAATGTAATGTATGTACACAGTGACCTCACCAGCAGAATAGTGAGTACGGATCTGGAGTATAATACAGGATATAACTCAGGATCAGTACAGGATAAGTAATGTAATGTATGTACACAGTGACCTCACCAGCAGAATAGTGAGTACAGCTCTGATGTATAATACAGGATGTAACTCAGGAAGACCACAAGGTAAGTACAGTATCGTAACTCCTACACATGGCCGGACTGGCTATCGGGCATGGCGGAGTGAGGTGCTCTGGGGTATAATACAGGATATAACTCAGGATCAGTACAGGATAAGTAATGTAATGTGTATACACAGTGACCTCACCAGCAGAATAGTGAGTACACCTCTCAAGTATAATACAGAATACAACTCAGGATCAGTACAGGATAAGTAATGTAATGTACACAGTGAACCCACCATCAGAATAGTGAGTGCAGCTCTGGAGTATAATACAGGATATAACTCAGGATCAGTACAAGTTAAGTAATGTAATGTATGTACACAGTGACCTCACCAGCAGAATAGTGAGTACAGCTCTGGAGAGAGGGTGTGTTCTGCTGAGCTCCAGAGTTTCCCAGAGAAGCAGTGATTTTCTTCCACCCCTCCCCAGGTGTGTGGCAGACACCTGGGTAGGTTTTCCTGCTATGGAGCCCCGGGAAGCTGGGGCTTCATCTTGCACCCCCCGTTCTAGGCTGGCGGGGTGTGCAAAGGAACATGCAACAGCCAGTAGTCAGGATGGGGTGAGGAGATCCACCAGGGTCCACAGCCATGTGGGGCCCCCTCCCCCGACCTCAGCTGGGAGCTGCAAAGCTTCCAGCAGAAGCTCATCCAGGCAGCGGAGTGGAAAGGCATCTGCATCTGTTTCCTCAGAACCCCAGCAATGGGGGGTAAAGGGGCCCAGAGAATCCCTGGCCAGCTTTGGGTCCAGAATCCAGGCCAAGATGGCTCAGTATGAACAGCTCGGCAAACAACTAAGAGGCCTCAGAGAGGAGCTGAAGTTTGCAAGCTACCAAGCAAACAATGCAGCAAAGACAAAGAGGGCAGCATTTTCCACCAAGGTGAGAGCTCTGAAGAAACAGGTGGATGAGATTGTGAGGCTGAGATCGGACATTGGGGAGGGAGGTGGTATACTCAGCGAGAGACTTGTGAACAAGGATCATTTCTCCAGCATGAAGGTCTCAGGACAAGTGAGTAACCAAGATGACTGCCAGAGTGAGGAGGAGGAGATGGAGGAAGGTGAGGAGGGGGATGTGAGTGAGGGGGATATGGATACTGGACCTGTGTGTACCACCACCACTGTTACCCCAGACCCCCCACTTACCCTCAGTGAGGACTATGTAAACCCGGCTCAGGTGGCCTTACCTCCCTCCAGTGAGGAGGATGATGATGATGATGATGACGGCAGTGACTGCAGTGATGGCAGCGGCTTGGCAGATGGGGGTCTCCTGCGGGCGATTGTTATGCAGGAGTCCCCCACCCGTCTGGAAAACTTTTCCTTCGGGGATGATTTGGGCCCAGAGGAGAAGGGAAAGAAGAAGAAAGGAAAGGGCAAGAAGAGGAAGAAGACACAAGGAGTTAAGTTTGTCTTTTCTCCCTTCCAGCAGTCTGAGTCGGCTGAAAAGTCGGTTCAGGGTGCTGGGTCCCCCAATCTGCCAGACCCCGTTTCTGTAGTGGAGCGGGGCCAGCATGGGGGATACAGTAGTGCACCCAAAATGGCCGCGGGTGCTATAGAAAAAAAAGGGCACCCTCCTGTGAGGGGGAAGGGTGTCCAGGCACCGGAAAATGGCGGCAGATTCACCCGTTCGGGGGGCGGTCCCCTGGTTAAAGTGGGCGGTACAGGTCCTGGTGCTGCAGGGCACTCTCCTGTGAGGGGGGGGGGGAGTGTCCGGGCGCCGAACCTTGTTGGTTCAGGGGGCGGTCCCCTAGGTGGCGTGGTTGGTACTGGTTCTGGCGCCAGGGGGCACTCCACTATAAAGGGGGAGGTTCCCTGCACATCAGCTGTAGCGGGAGTTAGTCCGGAGGGACAGTCTTTTTGCGAGGGGGCGTGGCCACCCATGTCAGAGGCGGAGCCTGTGTCTGCACCCCAAGACACAGGAAGAAAGAACTATGCAGCACCAATCCTGAAACCGGCAACCCTTAAACATGAAGCAAAAGACCCAGCCAGCCCAGTCTGTAACACACCAAGGGAGAGTGAACGCAAGAGTGAAAGTGAAAGAAAAAATGTGAATAAAAATGGTAATGTGCAGAATGTGAGTTATGGTGGTGTGCATGGGAGGAGTTGTAGTAGCAGTGTGGATGAGGGGGGTGCAAGCGGAGTGCAAGAAAGGGGTGCAAGTAGTGTGCAAGAGAGGGGTGCAAGAGGAGTGCAAGAGAGGGGTGCAAGTGGAGTTCAAGAGAGGGGTGCAAGTGAAATACAGGTGAGGAGCGGTAGTGGAATGGCAGAGAGAGGTGTTATGGCTGATGATTCTGTTAAGAGTAAGGGTCCAGGTTTGGCCTCTGGGTCAGTTCCTGGTTCGACTGCCCCCCCGGTAGTGGCTGCTTCTCCCAGAAGCTATGCCAGCGTCACTGCCGGGGGATCAGGGGGATCCCCATCTCCATCTGGCTCTGAGCGTCACTTGCAACAGCGCCTCCTGGAGGCTCTACGTAGGGGAGACAGGTCAATCCATGTAGAGGGGAGGAGTGAGGTTGACCTGTCTTTTTGGATAGAAAGACATGGCTTAGGCGCCTTCCGAGAACAAAACGGGGAGGTGGTCTGGTCCCTCCCGACATCCGGGCAGGAAAGTGGCCGTAGGAATGTGGTCCGTTTAGTGTGGAGGGGCGAAGATGCGTGTCCGCCTCGGGGTAAGGTGGTTGAGCTCCTCCTCCGGATGGAATTCAGGGCAAGTGACATCTTTGCCCTGATCCACCCCTATGGTACTTCCGAGTTTGACATCAGCTATGTTCGGCCAGAGGGTTTGGAACTTTTCTGGTCGAGGTGGTGAAAAAAGAGCCCGGCTGGCGGGATTTCGCCGTAAAGGCGATATCCCGTCAGAATCTGGCCAAGAAAGTGACCGTTTTGACACGTAACGAGTCACTATCTTGCTATGACATTATGACCTGGCTTAGCCGATATGGGGATGTGACGGACATGCCAAAAAAGAACTATGACGAACATGGGATCTGGTCTGGGGCCTGGACGTTTTCCGTCAAACTGAAGCGTTCAGGGAGCACTGTTGCCCACATCCCATCAGCTGCTTTCCTTGGGAGAGACAGAATCCAAGTTTTCTACCAGGGGCAGCCCAAGGTCTGTCACAGGTGTGGCAGCCCCACCCACTTTAGCGCAGCCTGTACCGTGCAGGTCTGTGCACTGTGCGGTGGGGTAGGTCATCTTGCCGCATCCTGTAGGCAGATCCGGTGTCATCTGTGTGGTGTCTTAGGACACCCTTTCAGCCGTTGTCCTAGCGCCTTTGCCCGTGCAACGGTCACCTTGGCTTGGGAGAGCAGTAATGTTGCCTCAGCTGGGGAGGGCACGAGTGCGGGTGAAGGTGCAACAGGGTCAGTGAAGAGGAAAAGTCCGGCCAAGCTGAGGCGGGAGGCTAATCTGAGAAGGAGCAGGGAACTGGAGAGTTCCCATGTGGCAGAGGTAGCTTCTGACCCTGCTCCAGAGGTTAGTCCTGAAACTGCTGAGACCCTGGGGGAGAATGTGCTGGATGAGGAAATGGGGAGAATCTGTAAAGAAGAGGGCAGCAAGGCCAATCTTTCCGATTCCTCCCACTGTGAAAGTGTGGATGAGGAGGGTGAAGAGCGGCCAAAAAAGAAGGGCAGTAAAGGGAGAAAGAAGAGGTCGGAGCCCTCTAGTCCCCGTGCTGCAGACCAGGTCCATAGCGGAAGCTTACCTGCCCCCCCTCTGATTGATCTGTCTAACCGGTACTCTGTCCTTGAAGACATCTCCTCCCCCTCCCTGGAGGGGGGGGTCAGGGATGGGGTGCCTGAAGTAGGGGAGCCTCCAGGGGGAACTGGGCCCTGTCCTGATGGGGCAATTTCCTCAGGGGATGGGGCCAAATCGGAGCCAGGCGGAGATGGGGATTCTAAAATGGACCAGTCAGAGTCTAAAAAACGGTCCAAAGAGAAGGAAGCCTCCTCATCTGGGGATGAGGGGGTAAAGAAGAAACAAAAATGAGGGGGTTAGGGCCGTCTATCTCAATCACCCATGATGGCGGCACTCACCCCATTGACGCTGGCATCTATTAACTGTGCCAGTATAAAGTCTGATACGGCTAGATTCGCAGCCTTTGATTTTCTCGTCCGTGTTGAAGCCGACATTTTGTATCTGCAGGAGACCAGGTTGTCAGATCTTGCCTCTCTGGTAAAAGCCAGGAGAGAGTGGAGGCGTGGCCCCTCCCACTGGTCTCTTGCGGCTGAGCCGTATAGTGGGGTGGCGGTCCTTTTTACCGCTCCTGTTGAATGCAGACGGGTTATTGAGTTAGAAATGGGGAGGTGCCTGATCTTAGATGTCCTCATGAAGGAGCAAGAGCTCCGGCTTATTAACATCTACGCCCCACAAACCAAGTGGGGACGAAAAGATCTCTTTATGAGGATTAAGCCCTTTCTTTTTACAAGCCGACAGGTGATCTTTGGAGGGGATTTCAATACTGTCACGAGATCCCAAGATAGGAGAGGCTCCAATGATCGGTTGGCTTATGATAGCATAGCTCTCAATAGTATAGTTAGGGAAGCTCGCCTAGAGGACGCCCACATCCGGAGCCCCTCAGGCCACGCGGGTTTCACCTATCATCGAGGTAGCTGCAGGTGTAGAATAGACAGGTTTTATTTGAAGGAGGAAGCTGTCTCTTCTGCAGTGTCCGTGGTTGAGGTGGAGTTCTCCGATCACTGTATGATTTTGTTTTCCCTGAATGTTTCAGAGACCCCCCGGATGGGTAAAGGTTATTGGAAGCTGAATTCGTCCCTCCTGGAGGAAGCGGAGATAAGACAGTCCTTTGAGGATTTACTTCAGAGTCAGGTACCTTTACTGGGCCTATGTAGTAGTAAGTCAGAGTGGTGGGAGATGTTCAAGAAGCGGGTTGCGGGGTTCTTCCGCCAGCTCTCGAGCCTCAGGTCCCTGAATAGGTATCGCCTGTATCAGGGACTGAGGAGGAAACTCGAGCTTCTCGTCTCGACTGGAGGTAGCCGGGAGGATATCTCCAGAGTGAAGTCCTTGCTGATGAGATGTCAGTACGATAGGCACGCATCTTTGGTTTTTGAGAGGGATTTCGGGAAGTACCGCTCGCCCGACCCTTACAGAAACTGTAAGATGTCAGTGAGTAGTAAAGTCATTTCAGGACTGATTGATAGTACAGGATCTCTGAATCGGTCCAGATCAGGGATCTTGGAGGTCGTCAGATCCTTCTACTCGCATCTCTTGGGAAGGAAGGATCTAGATCGAGACGGGATGTCGGCTTTCCTGGCTGAAACCATTCCTGAGCCAGGGGTAGACCCCTCTCTTGATGTTTTGGCAGAAGAAATCAGGGAAGAGGAAGTGAGACTGGCGATTGAGGGGCTTGCCCCCGAGAAGTCACCAGGTCCGGATGGCTTAACATCCGAGTGGTACAAGACCTTTAAGGAGTCTTTAGCTCCCCTCTTGACTGAGGTATTCAATGAGTGTCTCTCCTCGGGCACTCTGCCGAAGTCAATGAGGAGGTCAGCCCTGATTCTTCTCTCAAAGGGTAAAGATCCCAGCCGTATTGAGAATTGGAGGCCCATAGCTCTTCTCAATACGGACAGGAAGCTTCTGGCCAAGATACTGTTTAATCGGCTGGTGAAGTTTGCACCCCGGCTCCTTTCGGGGGCCCAGCACTGCTCTGTTCCAGGCCGAAGCACCTTAAGCGCTGTTCTCGGTGTCCGGGAGGCAGTGGAGCGGAGTAGTGCAGGTCTCTGGAAGGGGTACTTGCTGTCCCTGGATCAGGCCAAAGCATTTGATCGGGTGAACCACGAGTACCTCTGGTCCGTCCTCCTGAGATATGGCTTACCGTGTGCTTTTATTAATTGGCTTAAGACCTTATATGCAGGGGCAGAGAGTTTCCCACTGGTGAACGGGTGGTCTGGCCGCTCTTTTGAGGTGGGGTCCGGAGTCCGTCAGGGTTGTCCTTTGAGCCCACTTTTATACGTGTTCGCAATTGATCCTTTCGTCCGGAGGGTAGATTGTGGGCCGTTGGCGGGAGTCGGGATGAGTCTGGCGGAGCTGGATGTCGCCCAGAGAGTGGTGGCGTACGCTGATGATGTCACCATTTTCGTGTCCTAGAGAGAGGAGGTCGATGTGGTGATGTCGGAGGTGGAACGCTACTCGGAGGCATCCGAGTCTAAGATCAACCGGGATAAGTGTGAAAGTCTCTGGCTGGGAGGGGGAGATCCCACTTTTGATCTCCCGGACACCCTCCCAGGGCCCCAAGACTCAGCAAAAATTCTGGGCATCACATTCGGCCAGGATGATTATCCCACCAAAAACTGGGACGGTAAGCTCCAGGATGCCACTCATAGGGTGGATCAGTGGAAGGGTTGGTCTATGACCCTCAGGGAAAGGGTACACCTGATCAAATCGTACCTGCTCCCCTTGTTTATCTATCTGGGCAGTGTATGTATCTTGCCAGATGCCTACTACACTAGGATCTACAGCCTGTTTTTCCAACTGTTATGGGGGAACAGGATGAACCTAGTCAAGAGAGAGGTTACGTACCGCACAAGGAGACTAGGGGGTTTATCTATGGTAAACCCTGTGGTGTTCTTAACAAACACCTTCTTGAAAGCCAACGTCTGGTCAGAGAGGGCTCCTCCGTGGGTACTCTCCTGCAGGGAATGGTTTCGGCCTTTCTTCCAGGAATGGGAGACAGGAGGGCAAGTGAAGGACCTCCGTACGCCCCATGGATATCTTCCGGCTTACGCTACCCCGACTCTGAAGGCGATACGTCGGTGGGGTCTGGGAGTGTGGGAGATCAGGACCCAGTCAAGGCAGTTCCTTGACAAACGGGTTCTGTTGACCCACTTCCAGAAGCCTCTGGCGCTCAGGGACTGCCCGGTCGGGATTTGAGGGTGGGGTTGTATCTCTTAAATATGAAAAGGATCCCCCAGAAGTTTTGGGACTTGGCCTGGCGCTGCTTTCAGGGGAAGCTATATGTGAGGGACAATTTGAAGTGCAGGAGATCTGATGACCGGGGGTGTCCCCGAGAAGAGTGCGGGGACATGCTGGAAAGCATGGACCATTTCCTGCTTCATTGTCCCTTTAATATAAGGGTCTACAACCGGGTGGGCGCTTCCATCGGCTGGAGTCAACTTGCCGGCCTTACCTATCCAGAGTGGGCTTATGGGGCATTCAGGAACCTGGGTGGCCGAGATCGGGGCACTTTGTTTTTAGTCAGCTTAGTGGTTAGGTACTACACGTGGAATGCACGGTGTTTAGTGTCTAATCAGCGCAAAGTCCTCTTCGAGGTGGAGGTCTGTAGGAACATCACCGGTGACCTCGGGAAGATCAGGTCTTTGGAGTATGGCAGTCTTGGTACCAGTAGGGCTTCTCTCCTATGGAGAGGGTTTTCTTTTGATGTGCCCTAGGTACTAGACCTTTTGGGTAGAGTACCCTTGTTTTTGTTAGGGACAGTGATGCAGGGACAGGGTTAGGGTGATAGTAGGGTCAGTTTATCTTTAGGGATAATGGTAGGGAGAGAGGTAGGGTGCAGTTAGGGAAAGAATATACATTTTGTATGTATCAGGATTGCCATCCTTCTTCCTGGTGGTGGGCTAATGCATGTGCACCATATCTTTTTGTTTTGTTTTCAGATGCTATGGTTATGAAGGGCTTACAGGCACCGAACTTGGGCCTAAAGTGGGTTGTATTGTTTGCTTATGTATGTTAAAGCTGGTAATGGTTAAGTTGGTTGGGAGGAGTTCTAGGTTGGGAGGGTGTATTTGTGGGTGGTGGTGGTCTTTTCTTTTGGTGGACCTGGCATGGGTCAGTTGTGGACTGGACATTGAGGACTATGAACTGTATGGAAAAAACTCTGACCCATGTACAGGAGGGCGGGTGGTGTGGGTGAAGGGTCAGTTTAGTGTAGAATGTTCTTTTATATTTGTAGGTGTGTTTTCTGTTTATTTATAGGTGTATATAGTTTGTGTATTGTATTGTATATAGTTAGTTATGTATATAGTATGTATAATGTATGTATAATGTATGTATATATTATAAAAAAAAAATGTATTTATTTTTTTTTTTTTATTTTAAGAGTGAAGGCAGAACAGGGAGGTACATGCCTCCGTCCTCTCCCCTCCCTTAGCTCTGTCTGTGTTCTCTGAACGGGAGGATGACAAAGTGCACGGGCTGGGGATGTGTAAACTTGATGACTGGGGATTAAAGCCGGGGATGATCTTTATGTGTGAAGGGGGGGGGGGGGGGGAATGGGGAGACATACTTCACAGACTGGGGATGATTCCTATAATGTGCTGTTTTTTCATGGGGTGTTCATTAGCCCCATAAATAGGACATAGAAATGCATGGGGTTGGAAGCATATGAAGCAGGGATGCACAGGTTTCATACAGGGAAGCAGAAATGAACGGGGTTCATACAGGGAAGCAGAAATGCACGGGATTCATACAGGGAAGCAGAGATACACGGGGTTCATACAAAGAAGCAGAAATGCACAGGGTTCATACAGGGAAGCAGAGATGCATGAGGATCATACAGGGAAGCAGAGATGCACGGGGTTCATACAGGGAAGCAGAGATGCACGGGGTTCATACAGGGAAGCAGAATGCAAGGGGTTCATACAGGGAAGCAGAAATGCATGGGGTTCATACAGGGATACAAAAATGCATGGGGTCCATACAGGGAAGCAGAGGTGCATGGGATTCATACAGGGAAGCAGAAATACACCGGGTTCATACAGGGAAGCATAAAGGCACAGGGTTTATACATGGAAGCAGAAATGCACGGGGTTCATCCAGGGAAGCAGAGATGCACGGGGTTCATACAAAGAAGCAGAAATGCACAGGGATCATACAGGGAAGCAGAATAGCAAGGGGTTCATACAGGGAAGCAGAGATGCACGGGGTTCATACAGGGAAGCAGAGATGCACGGGGTTCATACAGGGAAGCAGAATGCAAGGGGTTCATACAGGGAAGCAGAATGCAAGGGGTTCATACAGGGAAGCAGAAATGCACGGGGTTCATACAGGGATACAAAAATGCATGGAGTCCATACAGGGAAGCAGAGGTGCATGGGATTCATACAGGGAAGCAGAAATGCACCGGGTTCATACAGGGAAGCATAAAGGCACAGGGTTTATACATGGAAGCAGAAATGCACGGGGTTCATCCAGGGAAGCAGAGATGCACGGGGTTCATACAAAGAAGCAGAAATGCACAGGGATCATACAGGGAAGCAGAATAGCAAGGGGTTCATACAGGGAAGCAGAGATGCACGGGGTTCATACAGGGAAGCAGAGATGCACGGGGCTCATACAGGGAAGCAGAATGCAAGGGGTTCATACAGGGAAGCAGAATGCAAGGGGTTCATACAGGGAAGCAGAAATTCACGGGGTTCATACAGGGAAACAAAAATGCATGGGGTCCATACAGGGAAGCAGAGATGCACGGGATTCATACAGGAAAGCAGAAATGCACCGGGTTCATACAGGGAAGCATAAAGGCACAGGGTTTATACATGGAAGCAGAAATGCACGGGGTTCATCCAGGGAAGAAGAGATGCACAGGGTTCATACAGGGAAGCAGAGATGTAGGGGGTTCATACAAAGAAGCAGAAATGCACAGGGTTCATACAGGGAAGCAAAATAGCAAGGGGTTCATACAGGGAAGCAGAGATGCACGGGGTTCATATAGGGAAGCAGAGATGCACAGGGTTCAAACAGGGAAGCAGAGGTGCATGGTGTTCATACAGAGAAGCAGAAATGCACAGGGTTCATATAGGGAAGCAGAGATGCAGGGGGTTCATACAGGGAAGCATAAATGCACGGGGTTCATACAGGGAAGCAGAGATGCATGGGGTCCATACAGGGAAGCAGAGATGCACGGGGTTCATACAGGGAAGCAGAAATGCACGGGGTTCATGCAGGGAAGCAGGAATGCACGAGGTTCATACAGGGAAGCAGGAATGCACAGGGTTCATACAGGGAAGCAGAGATGCATGGTGTTCATACAGGGAAGCAGAGATCCATGGTGTTCATACAGGGAAGCAGAAATGCACTGGGTTCATATAGGGAAGCAGAGATGCATGGGGTTCATATAGGGAAGTAGAGATGCACGGGGTTCATACAGGAAAGCAGAAATGCATGAGGTTCATACAGGGAAGCAGGAATGCACTGGGTTCATACAGGGAAGCAGGAATGCACGGGTTCATACAGGGAAGCAGAGATGCATGGTGTTCATACAGGGAAGCAGAGATGCACGGGGTTCATACAGGGAAGCAGAGATGCACGGGGGTCCATACAGGGAAGCAGGAATGCACGGGGTTCATACAGTGAAGCAGAAATGCATAGGGTTCATACAGGGAAGCAGAGATGCATGGGGTCCATACAGGGAAGCAGAGATGCACAGGGTTCATACAGGGAAGCAGGAATGCACGAGATTTATACAGGGAAGCAGGAATGCACGGGGTTCATACAGGTAAGCAGAGATGCATGGTGTTCATACAGGGAAGCAGAAATGCACTGAGTTCATATAGGGAAGCAGAGATGCACAGGGTTCATATAGGGAAGTAGAGATGCACGGGGTTCATACAGGGAAGCATAAATGCATGGGGTCCATACAGGGGAGCAGAGATGCACGGGGTTCATACAGGGAAGCAGGAATGCACAAGACTCATACAGGGAAGCAGAGATGCATGGTGTTCATACAGGGAAGCAGAGATGCACAGGGTTCATACAGGGAAGCAGGAATGCACGGGGTTCATACAGGGAAGCAGGAATGCACAGGGTTTCACACAGGGAAGCAGGAATGCACAGGGTTCATACAGGGAAGCAGGAATGCACAGGGTTCATACAGGGATGCAGAGGTGCATGGTGTTCATGCAGGGAAGCAGAGATGCATGGTGTTCATACAGAGAAGCAGAAATGCACAGGGTTCATATAGGGAAGCATAGATGCACGGGGTTCATACAGGGAAGCAGGAATGCACGGGGTTCATACAGGGAAGCAGGAATGCACGGGGTTCATACAGGGAAGCAGAGATGCATGGTGTTCATACAGGGAAGCAGAGATCCATGGTGTTCATACAGGGAAGCAGAAATGCACTGGGTTCATATAGGGAAGCAGAGATGCATGGGGTTCATATAGGGAAGTAGAGATGCACGGGGTTCATACAGGGAAGCAGAAATGCATGAGGTTCATACAGGGAAGCAGAGATGCATGGTGTTCATACAGGGAAGCAGAGATGCACGGGGTTCATACAGGGAAGCAGAGATGCACGGGGTCCATACAGGGAAGCAGGAATGCACGGGGTTCATACAGTGAAGCAGAAATGCACAGGGTTCATACAGGGAAGCAGAGATGCACGGGGTCCATACAGGGAAGCAGAGATGAACCGGGTTCATACAGGGAAGCAGGAATGCACGAGATTTATACAGGGAAGCAGGAATGCACGGGGTTCATACAGGTAAGCAGAGATGCATGGTGTTCATACAGGGAAGCAGAAATGCACTGAGTTCATATAGGGAAGCAGAGATGCACAGGGTTCATATAGGGAAGTAGAGATGCACGGGGTTCATACAGGGAAGCATAAATGCATGGGGTCCATACAGGGGAGCAGAGATGCACGGGGTTCATACAGGGAAGCAGGAATGCACAAGACTCATACAGGGAAGCAGAGATGCACAGGGTTCATACAGGGAAGCAGGAATGCACGAGATTTATACAGGGAAGCAGGAATGCACGGGGTTCATACAGGTAAGCAGAGATGCATGGTGTTCATACAGGGAAGCAGAAATGCACTGAGTTCATATAGGGAAGCAGAGATGCACAGGGTTCATATAGGGAAGTAGAGATGCAGGGGGTTCATACAGGGAAGCATAAATGCATGGGGTCCATACAGGGGAGCAGAGATGCACGGGGTTCATACAGGGAAGCAGGAATGCACAAGACTCATACAGGGAAGCAGAGATGCATGGTGTTCATACAGGGAAGCAGAGATGCACAGGGTTCATACAGGGAAGCAGGAATGCACAGGGTTCATACAGGGAAGCAGGAATGCACAGGGTTCATACAGGGAAGCAGGAATGCACAGGGTTCATACAGGGATGCAGAGGTGCATGGTGTTCATGCAGGGAAGCAGAGATGCATGGTGTTCATACAGAGAAGCAGAAATGCACAGGGTTCATATAGGGAAGCAGAGATGCAGGGGTTCATACAGGGAAGCAGAGATGCACGGGGTTCATACAGGGAAGCAGAAATGCACGAGGTTCATACAGGGAAGCAGGAATGCACTGGGTTCATACAGGGACGCAGGAATGCACGGGGTTCATACAGGGAAGCATAAATGCACGGGGTTTATACAGGGAAACAGAGATGCACAGGGTTCATACAGGGAAGCAGAGATGCACGGGGTTCATACAGGGAAGCAGAAATGCACGAGGTTCATACAGGGAAGCAGGAATGCACTGGGTTCATAGAGGGACGCAGGAATGCATGGGGTTCATACAGGGAAGCAGAAATGCACGAGGTTCATACAGGGAAGCAGGAATGCATGGGGTCCATACAGGGAAGCAGAGATGCATGGTGTTGATACAGGGAAGCAGAGATGCACAGGGTTCATACAGGGAAGCAGGAATGCACGGAGTTCATACAGGGAAGCAGGAATGCACAGGGTTCATACAGGGAAACAGGAATTCACAGGGTTCATACAGGGAAGCAGGAATGCACAGGGTTCATACAGGGATGCAGAGGTGCATGGTGTTCATACAGGGAAGCAGAAATGCACGGGGTTCATACAGGGAAGCAGAGATGCACGGGGTTCATATAGGGAAGTAGAGATGCACTGGGTTCATACAGGGACGCAGGAATGCACGGGGTTCATACAGGAAAGCAGAAATGCACGAGGTTCATACAGGGAAGCAGAGATGCATGGTGTTGATACAGGGAAGCAGAGATGCACGGGGTTCATATAGGGAAGCAGAGATGCACGGGGTTCATACAGGGAAGCAGAAATGCACGGGGTTCATACAGGTAAGCAGAGATGCAGGGGGTTCATATAGGGAAGCAGAAATGCAGGGGGTTCATATAGGGAAGCAGAAATGCACCGGATTTATACAGTGAAGCAGAAATGCGCGGGGTTCATACAGGGAAACAGAAATGCACGGGGTTTATACAGGGAAGCAGAGAAGCACGGGGTTCATACAGGGAAGCAGAGATGCACTGGGTTATTACATGGAAGCAGGAATGCATGGAACTGTCCAGAGCAGCATATGTTTGCTATGGGAAATTTCTCCTACTCCGGACAGTTCTTAAAATGAGCACTGCGGTCATGATGTCAGCAGACAGCTCTGTGTTCCAGAAAGAAAACCATTTCCTCTGTAGTATTCAGCAGCTAATAAATGCTGAAAGGATTAAGATTTTTGAATAAAAGTAATTTACAAATCTGTCTAACTTTCTGGCACCAGTTGATTTAAAAAAATAAGTTTTCCACGGAAGTACCCCTTTAACGCCCTCAGCGTTTCCGTTCATTACTGGTAAAAGGGCAGTGAACTGAATGGGATGCCTGCTGAAATCGTTCAGCAGGCATCCTGTACCAACACCTGGGGGGATCCTCAATTCAGACCAGCGATTTGCGGCGATTCTGGGTCATACGGGTCTCTGGTGACCTGTAAAATAAGAGTGATCGGGGCTGTCCAAGACAGCTACGATCACCCTGAAGGGATAGGCGTGAGGTGGCAGAAGTGACCGACCAATAGCAGATAGAGGGGGGTTAAAGTTCGGTTACCCCACCCTGCCCGCCCAATGTTTTCCCGGCAGAGCGGGGGAACTGTAATGTGAGCAGCGGCGGAGGTCCTTTACCGATTGCGGACTGCGATCCTCCTCTACGTGTGGTGGGCGGCGATCCTGCTGGTGATTGGAGCCAGGATGTGAGTAGTTGCCTAGCAATATCTGGAGGACCACAGTTTTGAGACCACTGTGCAGTGGTCTCTAAACTTTAGCCCTCCAGATCTTGCAAAACTACAACTCCCAGCATGCCCAGACAGCCCCCAGTCGTTAGCACGGGATGCCTGCTGAACGATTTTAGCAGGCATCCCGTTCACCGCCCGGTTACCAGTGGTGAACGGAAACGATGAGGGCGTACCGGTACGCCCTTGGTCCTTAAGTCCCCAGAAGCAAGGGCGTACCTGTAATGGGGGGAAAAAGCATTGCATCAGCAAACGCAAAAAATGCCATTGTCATCAGCGTCACCTGCACTACAAGCCTATAATAATAGGTTAGTGCAGATTCCTTTTAAAAACATATCCCTTATCCACAGAATAGGAGAGGAGTGTCTGATCATGGGAGGGTTTAACCACTGGGACTATAGATGACCCCCAGAATGGGACCCCTGCTGAGCACTCATGTCCCCACCTTTTCAGTTTGTCCTCGTCTCAGCAGTGATGACCCGCTCAGCCAGTCGATGGCTGCCATGAGACACTGTGGACAGCGATTGGCTTATCAGGTTGTCACTACCGAGACGAGTACAGGAACCGTTCTGGAGATGGCAGGGGTCCCATTCTGTAGATAGAGCATAGTTTTTGATAAGTGAATAACCCTTTTAAAGTCAAACATCCCTGTGATACTATAATAATAAATGTATTAAAATTTCCCCCTCTATGTTGCCACATAGCACAGACTCGCTCCTCTCTGCCTTCATATAGTATAAGCTGTCACCCCCCTTTCTGTTCCCATATAGAACAGGATCCCCCCCTCTGTTTCAATATACAATAAAGGCTCCACCCCCTGTGATGTCATATAGTACAGGCCCCTCTCTGTTCCGCCATATAGTAAGGCCCCCCCCTGTGCCCCCCACATGCTACTACTGTATATGGTGGCACAGAGGGTGCCTTACTACTTTGTGGTGGTAAAGAGGGACCTACCTATTACATGGTGGCACATTAGAGCCTAACGTCTTTATGGAGGCACAGAGGGACATATCACTTATTTAGAGGTACATGTTGTTATCATGGGAAATTAACCTAAGTTAACGTTTGGCTCCTCCCACTTTGGTCACACCCCTTTGTGGCTCCGCCCTCACATAATGAAAATGGGCTGCTTAGTCTAAAATGCCCGGGCCTATTTTTGGTCCCAGTCCGGCCCTGCTCCTACATTAAAGATACATTTTGTTTCCAGTGATGTTACGGAAATCTATTCCGTACAAGTTCTGCCATGAGGGATGAGGACAGCGCGATAGACTGATGAATCGCTCATACTCTTGGGATTTTTCATTCATCAATCATGGACTAAATTTCCATTACTCCAGATTATTTAACCTAAACTTTTATGGCCTCATTTCTCATTGACAGGACTTGTTCTACCCACCGTGAAAGCTCTCCGAGTCTATACAGGTCACCCAAGGCCATTACACTACTTCATAAAACAAAGACCTCCGCTCGGATTTATAAGCTTTAATTTTCTGTCCTCCGTGTGATAAAATCTCAGCATTAAGTGTCAGATCCTATAGAACATTATAATTAACACATAGAAAGTTACACGTGCGGCCGTCATATCACCCAGATGTACTCAAGCTCAAATATTATATTAATGCAAATAAAGGACAGAGATCATGAGGGACTCTGAGCCTAAGACTTGTCTTCTTATATAGTGAATAGTGTTGGGCGCGAATATTCGCATTTCAAATTTTTATCGCGAATTCGCGAATATGTTTCTTGAAAAGCTGGATAACAAACATTATGACCACCAATTTAACTTAGATAGGCCCCACTCAGCTTTCCTAGACTTCTTACAAGTAGATCTATGTAGTATTGTAGGGGATTTATTACTACATATCTAGCACTAGTCATGGAAAGCTGGGTGATAGATAAACGACTTAATTTCCAAGAAACAGTAAAAGTGGCTTAGCTGTCATTTGAAAAAAAAACTTTTTATATAATGTAAATAACAACATTACATGTATATCTGTAGTATAAATTGGTTAAAATTGTGTATATTTTTGGGGGACAAAATGCTGCCCCTGTATAGAGTCCTGTGTACAAGCAGGACTCTGTGCATCAAAGACAGGACACAGTTAAAGGCCTATTTTTACAGTTTACTTAAAGGGGTACTCCGCCCCTAGACATCTATCCAAAGGATAGGGCATAAGATGTCAGATCGCCGGGGTCCCACTGCTGGGGACCCCCGGGATTGCCGCTGCGGCACCACGCTATCATTACTGCACAGAGCAAGTTCACTCTGCGCGTAATGACGGGCAATACAGGGGCCGGAGCATCGATACGTCACGGCTCCGCCCCTCGTGATGTCACGGCCTGCCCCCTCAATACAAGTCTATGGGAGGGGGCGTGGTGGTCGTCACACCCTCTGCCATAGACTTGCATTAAGGGGGCGGGCCGTGACGTCACAAGAAGCAGAGCCATGACGTCACGCTGCTCCGTCCCCTGTATCGCCCGTCATTACGCACAGAGCGAACTCGCTCTGTGCAGTAATGATAGCGTGGTGCCGCAGCGGCGATCCCGGGGGTCCCCAGCAGCGGGACCCCGGCAATCTGACATCATATCCCCTATCCTTTGGATAGGGGATAAGATTTCTAGGGGTGGAGTACCCCTTTAAAGAGTACCTGTCATGATCTTGTTAAATTTTATACTCCCAGTTCACTGCCCCCATCGTGATAACCCACCCCCTGCCTTTATTTCTATTTTCTTTCAGTTTTCTACCTTGATATCACTCTATAATTTCTGCTCTGTCTCAGTCAGATTCACAGACTGGGAAGGGGCGTTCCCCAGAAAGCGTGACATCATCTGAAGCAATGCAAGAGAGAACTTCCTCCCTCACTCTACTACACACAGCCCAGAGAAGTTCAGTGTGAGATGAGCCATGATTGGCTAAGGCTGCACACACACCCCTCATCACTCCAGACTGCATTTCCTGATTTTGGACTTCTGCCAGGCCAGCAGGAGTTCAAAGTCTGTGCAAGAGATGCGGGGGGGAATGTGCTCTGAACAAGTAGGGAGACACCTAGTGGCAGCTTTTTTAAACACAAATAAAACATAGAAAACGTAATTTTTTTTAAACAACGTACATTAGATTTTTTATTTACCATAAGGAGTGCAATAGCAAAAAAATTTTTTAATGTCAGTGCCCATTTAAGAGGTCTGCAGGTCAACCAGTCCCATTGCAATCTTCCAAATACCACTGCGCCAAGATAGTAGACTCTAGACACTTTACCGGCTCACCATCTACTCCGCAGTTAGCAGGCCTGCTTGTAAAGTCAATGCTACGGCTCTTCCTCTTAAAGGGGTACTCCCCCCCCTAGACATCTCATCCCCTATCTAAAGGATCGTGGGGGTCCTGCTGCTGCACCCGGCCTTCATGTAGAGCATCGGCTTCAGCGCCGGAGGCTCATGACATCACTGCCGCATGCCCCCTCACATAGACTTGCATTGAAGGGATGTAGCCGTGATGTCACGAACAGGGCGTGACCGTGCCATCACGAACCTCCGCCCAGTGAAGTTCGCTCCGTGCACCGAATGTCTGGGGTGCCGCATCCATGATCTTGTGGGTCCCCAGCAGTGGGACCCCCGCGATCAGACATCTTATCCCCTATCCTTTGGATAAGGGATAAGATGTCAAGGGGCAGAGTACCCCTTTAAGAATCGGCCTTGATGATCCTCTCGATAAGCTTGACTTAGGTTTGTGCCCCTATCTCCTGGCCTCCAGCACACTTGCACCTTCTCAGCCTCCAGCTCACTTGTCTCTCCTGCAGTGAATTAGCTTTTCAGGTCCGTAGGTTCCATCACTTCTCACTGGCTCTCACATGTTCAGAGGTACAAAATCCAGCAATGTGATGGTTTAAACAGTAGGACATTTTTTTTTACCTTAATTCCCAGTGAGGTAGTCCCGTGGAGTGCCGTAATTATCCAATATATATAAAGTAAACGAACGTCTATTCTTCAGAGACTGTAATATTATAGAAGAGTTATCTTTCACCCTTCAGAGATTGTTCTTTACTGATTATCCAAAAACCTCAGAAATAACTAAGTTATAGGATCATTGGGGAAATTTGTCTTCACTTCTAAGTGACTGATAGCGACTGATATATATATATATATATATATATATATATATCTCAATGAAGGAGATTTATCATTATTTGTCTATTGTAGACACAGTTCCATTATTTGTCTATTGTACACTCTTGCTCAGAATTTACTAAGGCTGTACACTCCTTTGATAAATCTTGTGCAAATATAGAAATGCCCCCCCCCCCTACCGTACACTCCTTCTCTACCTCACAGGAAAAGTGGACGTAGGGATTTTGTTCTCTTGCTTTGAGGTCGGATTCCATTGAGGTTTTTTGTCCATCATAAAAATCGTCAGAAAAACTGTCCCAGCTTTTTCCTGCGTTTTGTCAGTTTTTCTTGCGTTTTTGCTGGTGTGTGGAAACAAAAAAATGTACTCAACTTTTTTTTTTTAAATGTCAACAAAAGGGTTAACGAGAGCTGTGGGGGGGGAGTGTTTTTTTTAAATACATTTTTTTTTCAATGTGTTGTGTTTTTTTATAATTGAATTTTCAGGCTTAGTAGTGGAAGGTGTCTTGTAGACAGAATCCAGTACTAAGCTGGGACTTAGGGTTGGCCCCAAATCAGCTAGCACTAACCTCCAATTATTACCCCGATACCCACCGCCACAGGGGTTCCGGCGAAGAGCTAGTACCAACAGGCCCGGAGCGTCAAAAATGGCCCTCTTGGGCCTAGGCGGTAACAGGCTAGCGTTATTTAGGCTGTGGAGGGCCAGTAACAATGGTCCTCGCCCACCCTGGTAACGTCAGGCTGTTGCTGCTTGGTTGGCATCTGGCTGATACTGAAAAAATGAAGGAACCAAACACTTTTTTAAATTTATTTATAAAGAAAAGAAAAAAACGCATAGGGTTCCCCCTATTTTTTGTATCAGCCAGATACCAACCAAACAGTAAAAGCCTGACGTTACTAGGGTGGGTGAGGACCATTGTTACTGTCCCTCCCAAGCCTAAATAATGCCAGCCTGTTACCACCTAGGCCCAGGAGCGCCATTTTTGACACTCTGGGCCTGTTGGTACCGGCTCTTCCCGGCACCCCTGTGGCGGTGGGTACTGGGGTAATAATTGGAGGTAGCGCTAGCTGATTTTGGGGCTAGCGCTAAGCCCCGTCTTAGTAATGGATTCCGTCTATATGACAGCTTCCACTACTAACCCTGAAAATTCAATTATAAAAAATAAGAAACATTGAAATTTTTTTTTTATTTAAACAAAATACTCCCCCACAGCCCTCGTTAACCATTTTATTGAAATGAAAAAAACGCTTCTCATCGTCGCAGTCCACCGAATCTGATGTAGTCCTCCGCATTCACGTATTTGAAATATGAAATATGAAAAACAAGAAATATGGGTTAGTACTTTTTTTTTTGCTCTCCCCTCTCCCGGCGGCAATTATGAATTATTACAGTGTATATAGAAGCCAGCGGGCAGCGCAGTGTAGTTGCATGTACCGCCGTCTTTTTAACTTAATTGTGGATCGCAGCAGATCATTCTCTGGAGATCTGCTGTGATCTGCATTTATTAACTTTACAAACCGGCGGTACATGTGTCTACACTGCGCTGCCACCGGCTTCTATATACACTGTCCTAATTCATAATCCCCGCCGGAACACGTGAGCTCTGATTGGTGTATAGCTATTGACGAATCAGAGCTCCCCTCTCCCCGCAGCAGGGATTATGAATTATGACAATGTATATAGAAGCCAGTGGCAGCGCAGTGTAGACGCATGTACCGCCGGATTGTTATCTTAATAAATGCGGATCTCTCTGGGGGGAGTCCAAACAAGATAACAGTCGGCACTGCCTCTCCTTCACTAGGACACTTAGAATGGACGCGGACTAGCCTGTGCTCATAAGATCTTGCTCCTGTCGGTGCTCAGTGGTATAAAGTCATAGTTCACGGTAAATACCTTGTATAGAAAGAAGCCACGGCACTCGAACCGGATGCAATTAAAAGGCTTTATTCCCGCTGAAGGTACAAGGACATGTCAGGAGGGGAGAAGAGACTGGACTACGTCCGTTTCACAGATCACTCTCCTTCTACCGGTCCTTACGTCACTTCTCCTTCCTTCACACATTAAATACAATTTGGAAGTACACCTGGACATGTTGGGCGTTAACCCATTCACAACTGAGCGGTGTTTGAGCACAACATGCAACTGCCTGTTCACATATAGCGTTTAGGAACAAACAACAATAGTAGAACATACTTATACAAAAATTACTAGAAACTTGTATATGAAACATCAATGCTATTATCCAGGTATAAAACTAGTTACGAGCCCAACTAATAAATGCATGAATATTATAAATTGAACACATTAATATCATTACGATCATTGAGACCTAACTGACCTAGAGCTTTTGTTTTTAATATGATAGTAGTTTCTTTCTTCAATAACATCATATTAATATCTCCCCCTCCCGGGGTATTTATTATTTGAACTAAACCCATAAACGACATAGCTGAGGTGTTCCCTGCATGAGTTTCTCGTATGTGTTTTATCAATCTAGGAGCCCCTTTTCCCGTGGTGATGGACCTAACATGCTCGGAGAATCTCATATTTAAAGGTCGTCTTGCCAACATAGAACTTTCTGCAATCACATTTGATAGCATAGACAACCGACTTTGTATGGCAAGTTATATGCTGTTCAGTTTTCAAACACTCTCCTCCCAATTGTACTACCTTGCTTGGACACATTTATCGGCACCAGTTGCAGGACCCGCATCGAAAATTTCCCAGAGGAATGCTTTGTTTTAACCAGTTGTCTGGTTCACACGGCCTCTAATTAATTTATCACGTAGGTTAACTGTCCTGCGGAATGTGATGATAGGTTTTTTCTCACCACATCCCGGAGGATCTCATCCTGTGCCAGCAGGAACCAATTCTTATATATCACATTTTTTAGAACTTTTTCCATAGGGCTGAATTCAAACAAAAATATACCGTATTTTTCGTCCTATAGGACGCACCGGCGTATAAGACGAACACAATTTATAGGTGCAAAATCTAAAAAAATAAAGATTTTGAACCCAATAGTGGTCTTCACCCTGCGGACCTCCAGATGTTGCAAAACTACAACTCCCAGCATGCCCGGACAGCCATTGGCTGTCCGGGCATGCTGGAAGTTGTAGTTTTGCAACATCTGGAGGTCCGCAGATTGAAGACCACTGCATAGGAGGTAATACTCACGTGTCCCCGCCGCTCCGGACACGTCACCGCTGCCCTGGATGTCGCTCCATCGCTGTCGCCTTGTCCCCGTCGCTACGGAATGTCTCTGCTGCCGGCCGGGTATCCTTGCTCTCCGTCGCCGCCATCACGTTGTTACGCACGCCGACGCGCGTACGTGATGACGAGGAAGGAGAGCGCCGGCCATACAGGGGATCCCTGAATGGAGAAGACACCGAGGAGGCAGGTAAGGTCCCTCCCGGTGTCCTGTAAGCACTAACCCGGCAATTAAGTCAGGCTGTTCAGGACCGCCGCGGTGAAATCGCGGCGGTCCCGAACAGCCCGACTGAACAGCCAGGTTAGTGTCACATTCCCTTCAAATGCGGCAGTCAGCTTTGATCGCCGCGTCTGACGGGTTAAGACAGGGCATCACTGCGATCGGTGATGTGCTGTATTAGCCGCGGGTCCCGGCCGTTGATGGCCGCAGGGACCGCCGCGATAGGGGTGTATTCGCCGTATAAGATGCACCAACTTTTTTCCCCAAGTTTTGGGGAAGAAAAAGTGCGTCATATATGGTGAAAAATACGGTATACATTTCACCTAGCCAGTATAGATGTGGAGAGCCTGTACACCCGCATCCCACAGGATGCGGGTGGGCAGGCCATCCGCAGGCAATTAAGATTTGTCCCAGGGATGGGAACTGGCATGAGTGAATTTCTATGTGAACTTCTCTCCTTAGTGTTAAAATGCAATGCATTCCAATTTGATCGTAGGTGGTACAGGCAATTGTCGGGGATGGCGATGGGGACTCCGGTCGCCCCGACGTTTGCAAATTTATACCTGGCCGACTTTTAAGAAGATAAAATCTACACAAACAAAAACCCTTTTATCTGTAAGTTGAAATTATATTATCGATACATCGATGATGTAATTATAGTGTGGGATGGTACACAGGAGGAGTTTACTGACTTCGTGGGTTACCTAAATACAAATGACCATAGCATGCGGTTCACAAGTGTTTTTGGGGGAGATAAACTCACGTTCTTGGATGTGGAATTGCAAGTTTCAGCAGGACAACTGCATACCAAGGGGTTCTGTAAACAGACAGCAGTAAATTCACTGCTAAGTTACAATAGTTACCATCCTATGTTTGTTAAAAATTCATTACTTTTCGGACAAATGGTTCGCTTAAGACGCATTAATTCTGACATGGCTACTTTTGATTTGCAGGCGGAGGAATTGATGCAAAGATTACGCCAAAGACATTATCCAGAAGCAATGCTGCAGGAAGTGTACAAGAAGACGAGAGTCTTAGATTGTAAAAAAAATGTTATTAAAAAAGAAGAAAAAACCTAGCAGCAAGGCTTCTAAGGATAAACGGTTTATATTTTCGTTTGAATTCAGCCCTATGGAAAAAGTTCTAAAAAATGTGATACATAAGAATTGGTTCCTGCTGGCACAGGATGAGATCCTCCGGGATGTGGTGAGAAAAAAACCTCTCATCACATTCCGCAGGACAGTTTAACGTGATAAATTAACTAGAGGCCATGTGAACTCAGCCCCAGACAACTGGTTAAAACAAAGCATTCCTCTGGGAAATTTTCGATGCGGGTCCTGCAACTGGTGCCGATAATTGTGTCCAAGCAAGGTAGTACAATTGGGAGGAGAGTGTTTGAAAACTGAACAGCATATAACTTGCCGTACTAAGCTATCAAATGTGATTGCAGAAAGTTCTATGTTGGCAAGACGATTAGACCTTTAAATATGAGAGTCTCCGAGCATGTTAGGTCCATCACCACGGGAAAAGGGGCTCCTAGATTGATAAAACACATACGAGAAACTCATGCAGGGAACACCTCAGCTATGTCGTTTATGGGTTTAGTTCAAATAATAAATACCCCGGGAGGGGGAGATATTAATATGATGTTATTGAAGAAAGAAACTTCTATCATATTAAAAACAAAAGCTGTTAAAATGAAAGATTGTTTATAAAATATAAAAATAAACAGTTATATAAAAATAAAAGCTCTAGGTCAGTTAGGTCTCAATGATCGTAATGATACTAATGTGTTCAATTTATAATATTCATGCATTTATTAGTTGGGCTCGTAACTAGTTTTATTCCTGGATAATAACACTGATGTTTTATATACAAGTTTCTAGTAATTTTTGTATAAGTATGTTCTACTATTGTTGTTTGTTCCTAAACGCTATATGTGAACAGGCAGTTGCATGTTGTACTCAAACACCGCTCAGTTGTGAATGGGTTAACGCCCAACCTGTCCAGGTGTACTTCCAAATTGTATTTAATGTGTGAAGGAAGGAGAAGTGACGTAAGGACCGGTAGAAGGAGAGTGATCTGTGAAACGGATGTAGTCCCATCTCTTCTCCCCTCCTGACATGTCCTTGTACCTTCAGCGGGAATAAAGCCTTTTAATTGCATCCGGTTCGAGTGCCGTGGCCTCTCTGGGGGGGAGGCTGTAAGTCGGCCTAATGCTGCTGTAATTACCCACTGGCCCCTGTTTTGCTTATCACGCACAGGTAGGTTAGTATTAGGTCTCGTGCCATTTGAGAAACCTTGGCGTTGGTGTGCGGGCTCTGGTGTGTCCTTCATACAAGGAAATATTGGCTAATGTCTCAATTTTAACATCAGTGTTGAGGATTAGCCGATGTCATTGTTTACATCTACCACATAGTGCACCTAAATTCCTGTATTATTCTAATTGTTACACATCCACACCGTCTATCTGGTGTAGGATCCTATTGTGGCACTTGTAGTCCGCTGCAGGCATCCCCCATTGTATGCATTTTTATGCTGGGGATCGCCCCTAGCAACGGACTACAAGGGCAGGATCTGCTCTCCCATTATAAATGCACAACCGCATTTGGGGTTGAGCACCTCCTGCCATTTGAGACCACGTTTTCAGTGTTGTAATAAATGCGGATCGCAGTAAATCTCTGGAGAATGACCCGGTGCGATCTGCACTTCAGCCCCTGGACTATAACTCCCATCATGGGCAGAGTCTGTCCATGATGGGAGTAGTAGTTCTAAAAGTCCCGCAGCCGGGCGATGTGCAAGTGCCATCCCTCAGCAGCGCTGCAGTACTACAACTACTCCCATTATGGGACAGTCTCTGTCCCATGATAGGAGTAGTAGTCCAAGGGCAGAGGGGCAGATCACTCTCCTGAAATCCGCATTTATTAACTATACAAGCCGGCGGTACATATAATTCATAATCCACGCCGGGAGAAGGGAGCTCTGATTGGTGATAGCTATTGACCAATCAGAGTTTCCGTGTTCCGGCGGCAGGCATTATGAATTATGACAGTGTATACAGGAGCGGCGTGCAGCGCAGTATAGCCGCATGTACCGCTGGCTTGTATTGTTAAGAAATGCGGATCGCAGCGGGACTACAACTCCCATCATGGGCAGAGTCTGTCAATGATGGGAGTATCAGTCTTTACTGTGTCAAAATAGACACTTTTGGTACGTGTCCTCCGAGGTGGTGTATATTTGCGCAAGAAAATTATGTTTGCGCATTTTTTTGCGGGAAAAAAAACGCAATTAGTAAATTTGATTCTACAGTAGAAAGTGCTCTATGGTAAACTTAACCGTAGACAAGGGGATGAAAAATTCTATAAAATTTTGCTCAAGAAAAACGCAAAAAACACTTGCGCAAATTTTGGCACAAAAAAATAGACACAAAACAGCTCTAAATACAATGATAAATTCCCCCCAATGTGTGTATGTGTGTGTATGTTCCAGCATCACGTCCAAACAGCTAAAGATATGAACATGAAACTTGGCCACATGTTACTTATATGTCAACAACAAACATAGAATAGGTAATTTAACCCTTACTCACCCCAATTGCCAGGGTTGGGGTTTTTGTTTAAAGTCCCATACAAGCCTATGGGAAATATTTGTTTCCACATAACTTCCGTATGGCTGGAGATATTTCAATAATACCTGGTACACATATTACTTATATATCAAATAAAAATATATGATAGTTAAATTAACCTTTAACTACACCCTCATATAAAAGATGGATTTTTGTTTCACGTCCCATGCAAGGATATGGGATTTCCAGTACCTCACTCCACAAGGTCCACTCTGCATCTCCTGGTGAATGTATCAATCTGGCTTGCAAGCCACACCCCATCTCACAAAGACACGCCCACATTTTAAACCCCACGCCTTTTATTCTCTGCCCTTTTTGTGCATCGGTCTGGCTTGCAAATCACGCCCAGTCCCACAAAGCCATGTCCCCTTCAATTTTCAGCTTACAATATCTTCATCACAAATCAGTCCCACCTGAGGACAGGATATGAGATTGGGATATGAAGACGGGATGTAAGGATGAGATATGAGGTTGAGATATGAGGACGGAATATGAGGACAGGATAGCAGGTCGAGATAGGAGGTCGGGATACAAGGATGGGATATGAGGTTGAGATATGAGGACGGGATAGGAGGTCGGGATAGGAGGATGGGATAGGAGGTCAGGATAGGAGGTCAAGATAGGAGGTCAGGATAGGAGGACAGGACAGCAGGTCAAGATATGAGGACGGGATAGGAGGTCAGGATATGAGGTTGAGATATGATGATGGGATATGACAACAATATATGAGGACAGGATATGAAGTCAAAAGCCTCCTCCTTTGTTGATTTTCCTCCCCAAAAAGGATTAGGAAGGAAAAACTGGGCAACGCCGGGTACTCAGCTAGAATATTCATATACATATATGTCTTATAAAAGGAGAGATTGCCTATTATTTTTCAAAGACATAACTTTACATCAATTGGCTTTTCTTCTTCAAGAGCTGTGATCATATTTTTTTTACAGCTCTTGACCTTTGTGACTAGAAGTTTTTTGATATCTTTTATACAGTGAACCTTCATTCCTGAAATGACTGGTATATTCCGAATGATGTAATTACTTAAATTATTGCTTGTTATCTAAAAGTGGCAAATACAATTATCGCTTGGCTGTGACTGATGTATATTAGAAGATATATGGTATATTATAGACATGCATGAAGAAGTATTTGTCCATTTAAGACTGGAAGCTATATATTTTTTCTTTTCTTAAAATATACACATAGCAGTATACATAGTATATTCACACAGTAGTATATACACTACTATACAGACCATCTCCGCTAACAGCTGGGCCCCCCTGGGATGACAAACACCTCTACATAGCAGCCTCTACATACTTTCCAGTAGGCGCTGCGGGCCTGTACTTCTTCCTGCACTAACAAGGTATGCATGGGCGCCCACTCGCGGTTGTCACCAGGAGCAGTAGTGAATCAGGGCGTGTACCTTAAACAGTGATTACCTTAAACTGCTGCACTAGATATGGGCCTTGTTTGCCTAGTGGTAAATATCCAGGGAAGATAGAGACAGCGTTCGGCAAGGCAGGTAAACCGTTAAAGGGGTATTCCGCCCCTAGTCATCTTATCCCCTATCCAAAGGATAGGGGATAAGATGTCTGATCATGGGGGTCCCACTGCTGGGGACCCCCGCGATCTCGGCTGTGGCACCCCAGACATCCGGCGCATGGAGCTTTATAGATCGGGAGCAGACTCATGACGTAACGTTACATCATGGGTCCTGAACAGGTTAGAGGGCGAAGTCAGCAGAGACATCTCATTATCATTAGAGGGCAGGGTCGGCAGAGACATCTCATTATCATTAGCGGGCAGGATCGGCAGAGACATCTCAAACACTACAGAGGGGAGTCATGGGTAGAAGAATCTAGGCCAGGCATAGGCAACCTTTGGCACTTCTGATGTTTTGGACTACATTTCCCATGATGCTTTTGCAGCATCATGTAATCTAAAACATCTGCATTGCCGATTGTTGTCTATTACAACATGTTATACACTGTACATGACTCTTGGAGGCTAAAACCCACACTACTAAAAATGAGGACTTGTGTAGTGATGTTCACCACCACTAAATAGATAGATCTATTAATTAATATTCTGAATGCGCCATTTTATCTTATAATTTACGTAAGGGAACATCTATTCTGACACACTCCGCTTCTCCAACAACTTCACTTAATTTATATATTTTCTCTAAGAAAATTACCTCTGAGAAGAAATTCCACTTCATTTACAATAAAGAACAGAGGCAATAAGAACATTTGTTTAAGGATATTAATTTGCATAAATGCAGACATTAAGAAATATCTTGTCTTCGCAGGCGACACAACATGCATGAGCAAGGAAAAAGAAATGGCAAGTAATTGTTCCGGATAATCCATTGCTCTGTTAATAAGATGTAAGTATCGTTGTTAATGCCTTCACAGAAGCCGCATGAGATTACAGATAAATTTCAGTAAAATTGTAGAGAAAATGGAATTCAATTTAACAGCTATAAATTGCTAATGTTACTTGGCTTGGTAAATTTACTGAAATTGCTTTTTTTTTGTAAAATTTTTTTTTGTGTGTGTTGTACAAGTCAGATATCTTGGCAGACGGTAATTAAAAGTAAAGTAAAAACGTCACCATTTTCTGCAGTAAAAGCATATATTGTATCAAAAGTTTTTTCAGGAGTTCCTCTGCCCACTATTTTAATAACAGACTTCAAGGGGTACTCCACCCTTAGTCATCTTATCCCCTATCCAAAGGATAGGGGATAAGATGTCTGATCACGGGGTTGACATCCGGTGCACGGAGCGAACTTCGCTCCATGCCGGATGACTGGTGATGTGGGCGGAGGCTCGTGACATCATGGCCATGCCCACTCAATGCAAGTCTATGGGAGGGGGCGTGATGGCCTTCACGCCCCCTCCCATAGACTTGCCTTGAGGGGGCGTGGCCATGACGTCACAAGCCTCTGGCGCTGAACCCAACAATCTAAAACAAATGCCGGGTGCAGCACGGAGATCGCGGGGATCTCCAGCGAAAGGACCCCCGCGATCAGACACCGGCCGACATGCCCCCTCCCATAGACATGGATGGAGGGGGTGTGACGTGACATCACGATGGTATGTGGCTGTGATGTCACGACGGGGTGTGGCTGTGATGTCACGAGGGGGTGTGGCTGTGATGTCACGAGGGGTGTGGCTGTGATGTCACGAGGAGGTGTGGCTGTGACGTCATGACCACAGCCGCGGGAACCCAGCATTTGTTTAGAAAGCCAGGTGCTGCGGGAGATCGTGGGGGGCCCCACGATCAGACATCGTATGCCCTATCCTTTGGATAGGGAATAAGATATCTAGGAGTGGAATACCCCTTTAAGGATAGGGGATAAGATATCTGATCATGGCCTCTGGCCATTAGACTTGAATGGAGGGGACGTGGCATGACGTCACGACCACGACCGGCCAAAGCCAGCATTCTGAACATAATGTTCAGAACGCCAAGGTGCTGGCCTTCGAGATAGCAGAGGCCATGATCAGACATCTTATCCCCTATCCTTAATATTGGGGATAAGATGCCTAGCAGTGGAGTACCCCTTTAAATGTTAGGTACTGTGGGATAAGAGAGCATTGTATTAATAATGAATGCAGTGTGATAAGTCAGCAGGAAACACTCCACATTGTCACCTCCGCCATGATATATTGTACTAATGCTAATGAGCCGATGGTGATGGAACATTTGGCTGGGAAACAATCCTTATAGTTTAAGAAAAGCTGAGAACGTGTCACAAGTTATGAGAAGACAGAAGCGTGTTTTATAAACCCTTCAGGAGGAGCAGCGTGATGTGCGCAGAAATGTATTCATCCCGACAGGGGCACGAGAGATGACTTCACACTTTCAATCAAGAAATGGAAAACAGGATAAGAAGCATTTCATGGTATAACGTACTCCATAAATATCACCTAAAACCGGACAAATACTCAAAATAAGTCAAACGAGTCACAATTATTAGAGTTGGTCATTTACTTATGAGAAATGATCCAATATCACATATCTGTGAGTGGCAAAAGTACCGTATTTTTCGCCGTATAAGTTTTGGGGAAGAAAAAGTGCGTGCGTCTTATACGGCGAATACCTGCGGCCATCAATGGCCGGGACCCACCGCTAATACAGGACATCACCGATCGCGGTGATGCTCTGTATTAACCCTTCAGACGCGGCGATCAAAGCTGACCGTCGCGTCTGAAGCGAAAATAACTGCTCAGTCGGGCTGTTAAGGACCGCCGCGGTGAAATCGTGGCGTCCCGAACAGCTTACAGGACACCGGGAGGGACCTTACCTGCCTCCTCGGTGTCTTCTCCGTGCCGGGATCCCCTGCGCTCTCCTTCGACGTCATCACGTCATCGCACGACATCTTCCAACAGGAGCGGCGTGCGTAGCGGCGTGATGACGGCGACGTGATGACGGCGACAGAGAGCGTGGATCCCGGGTAAGAAGAAGTCCGGAGCGTCGGGGACACCACGGGGACGTGGCGAAAGCGATGGAGCAACATCCAGGGCATCGGTGAAGGATCCGGAGCGGCGGGGACACCTGAGTATAACCTCCTATACCAGTGGTCTTCAACCTGCGGACCTCCAGATGTCGCAAAACTACAACTCCCAGCATGCCCGGACAGCCAACGGTGTCCTATAGGGCAAAAAATACGGTATGTGAACTTTTAGGATCAGCAGCTAATTTGAAGATGAAATGTTTCAGCCTGGAGTCCAAGCTGCTTAGCTCACAGAGCATTGTCTAGACTGGATACAATCGTCTCCACTTCTCAGCTGAGAGCAGGACTAGCTATGTACAATATATCAGTCTGGAGTCCAGGATGTTTAGCTCACAGAGCATTGTCTAGACTGGATACAATCGTCTCCACTTCTCAGCTGAGAGCAGGACTAGCTATGTACAATGTATCAGTCTGGAGTCCAGGCTGTTTAGCTCACAGAGCATTGTCTAGACTGGATACAATTGTCTCCACTTCTCAGCTGAGAGCAGGACTAGCTATGTACAATGTATCAGTCTGGAGTCCAGGCTGATTAGCTCACAGAGCATTGTCTAGACAGGATACAATTGTCTCCACTTCTCAGCTGAGAGCAGGACTAGCTATGTACAATGTATCAGTCTGGAGTCCAGGATGTTTAGCTCACAGAGCATTGTCTAGACTGGATACAATTGTCTCCACTTCTCAGCTGAGAGCAGGACTAGCTATGAACAATGTATCAGTCTGGATTCCGGGCTGTTTAGCTCACAGAGCATTGTCTAGACTGGATACAATTGTCTCCACTTCTCAGCTGAGAGCAGGACTAGCTATGTACAATGTATCAGACTGGAGTCCAGGCCGTTTAGCTCACAGAGCATTGTCTAGACTGGATATAATTGTCTCCACTTCTCAGCTGAGAGCAGGACTAGCTATGTACAATGTATTAGTCTGGAGTCCAGGCTGTTTAGGTCACAGAGCATTGTCTAGACTGGATACAATTGTCTCCACTTCTCAGCTGAGAGCAGGACTAGCTATGTACAATGTATCAGTCTGGAGTCCAAGCCGTTTAGCTCATAGAGCATTGTCTAGACTGGATATAATTGTCTCCACTTCTCAGCTGAGAGCAGGACTAGCTATGTACAATGTATCAGTCTGGATTTCGGGCTGTTTAGCTCACAGAGCATTGTCTAGACTGGATACAATTGTCTCCACTTCTCAGCTGAGAGCAGGACTAGCTATGTACAATGTATCAGTCTGGAGTCCAGGCCGTTTAGCTCACAGAGCATTGTCTAGACTGGATATAATTGTCTCCACTTCTCAGCTGAGAGCAGGACTAGCTATGTACAATGTATCAGTCTGGAGTCCAGGCTGTTTAGCTCACAGAGCATTGTCTAGACTGGATACAATTGTCTCCACTTCTCAGCCCAGAGCAGGACTAGCTATGTACAATGTATCAGTCTGGAGTCCAGGATGTTTAGCTCACAGAGCATTGTCTAGACTGGATACAATTGTCTCCACTTCTCAGCTGATAGCAGGACTAGCTATGTACAATGTATCAGTCTGGAGTCCAGGATTTTTAGCTCACAGAGCATTGTCTAGACTGGATACAATTGTATCCCTTCTCAGCTGAGAGCAGGACTAGCTATATACAATGTATCAGTCTGGAGTCCAGGCTGTTTAGCTCACAGAGCATTGTGTAGACTGGAAACAATTGTCTCCACTTCTCAGCTGAGAGCAGGACTAGCTATGTACAATGTATCAGTCTGGATTCCGGGCTGTTTAGCTCACAGAGCATTGTCTAGACTGGATTCAATTGTCTCCACTTCTCAGCTGAGAGCAGGACTAGCTATGTACAATGTATCAGTCTGGAGTCCAGGCCGTTTAGCTCACAGAGCATTGTCTAGACTGGATATAATTGTCTCCACTTCTCAGCTGAGAGCAGGACTAGCTATGTACAATGTATCAGTCTGGAGTCCAAGCCGTTTAGCTCACAGAGCATTGTCTAGACTGGATACAATTGTCTCCACTTCTCAGCTGAGAGCAGGACTAGCTATGTACAATGTATCAGTCTGGAGTCCAGGATGTTTAGCTCACAGAGCATTGTCTAGACTGGATACAATTGTCTCCACTTCTCAGCTGAGAGCAGGACTAGCTATGTACAATGTATCAGTCTGGAGCTCACAGAGCATTGTCTAGACTGGATACAATTGTCTCCACTTTACAATGTATCAGTCTGGAGTCCAAGCTGCTTAGCTCACAGAGCATTTTTCTAGACTGGATACAATTGTCTCCACTTCTCAGCTGAGAGCAGGACTAGCTATGTACAATGTATCAGTCTGGAGTCCAGGATTTTTAGCTCACAGAGCATTGTCTAGACTGGATACAATTGTCTCCACTTCTCAGCTGAGAGCAGGACTAGCTATGTACAATGTATCAGTCTGGAGTCCAGGCTGTTTAGCTCACAGAGCATTGTCTAGACTGGATATAATTGTCTCCACTTCTCAGCTGAGAGCAGGACTAGCTATGTACAATGTATCAGTCTGGAGTCCAAGCCGTTTAGCTCACAGAGCATTGTCTAGACTGGATACAATTATCTCCACTTCTCAGCTGAGAGCAGGACTAGCTATGTACAATGTATCAGTCTGGAGTCCAGGCTGTGTAGCTCACAGAGCATTGTCTAGACTGGATACAATTGTCTCCACTTCTCAGCTGAGAGCAGGACTAGCTATATACAATGTATCAGTCTGGAGTCCAAGCCGTTTAGCTCACAGAGCATTGTCTAGACTGGATACAATTATCTCCACTTCTCAGCTGAGAGCAGGACTAGCTATGAACAGGTTTACAGACAACAGAGTTCTCGTTCACCAAGAGGGAGGGAAAAGAGACCTGGAAAGCCTAAAACTTTCAATGAAGTAGTAGGAGCATCTTCCCTTCAATGACCCAACATAAATATTTAACACAGCACAGGGATCATTAGAACTCAGTTTGGGGAAATCTGGAGCAAGACCTTTCTCTTTTGCTTCCGGAATGTCTGGTTTAATCAGGATAAACTGCTTTGTAATGCAGAAAATCATTATACCAGCCCTCACCAATCCCAATATATATCGCTCATTAACATTCTGTGGTATCTCAGTCTACGAGGACCGAAATATTTATTGATATTCCAAGGTGAAACACAAAAATTAAATATGAGGTATTTGCAACACATTGATGGTCCTTTGATCTTTGTGTGATCAGTGACGTCTAGTCCTTGGTAACCAAACAGGTGAACACAGTGGTGCCGAATCGGGGTGCCTCCAGTTGTTGCAAAACTACAACTCCCAGCATGCCCGAATAGCCGAAGGCGGTCCGGGCATGCTGGGAGTTGTAATTTTGCAACACAGGGAAACACTGGATTATCAGAATGAAGTGGCCACAGCCAGGTGGACCTCCCAACCATGCCCTTAACCCCTTAAGGACCGGAGGTTTTTCCGTTTTTGCATTTTCGTTTTTTGCTCCTTGCCTTTAAAAAATCATAACTCTTTCAAATTTACACCTAAAAATCCATATGATGGCTTATTTTTTGCGCCACCAATTCTACTTTGTAATGACGTCAGTCATTTTGCCCAAAAATCTATGGTGAAGCGGGAAAAAAAATCATTGTGCGACAAAATTGAAAAAAAAAACGCTGTTTTGTAACTTTTGGGGGCTTCCGTTTCTACGTAGTACATTTTTCGGTAAAAATGACACCTGATATGTATTCTGTAGGTCCATACGATTAAAATGATACCCTACTTATATAGGTTTGATTTTGTCGGACTTCTGGAAAAAATCATAACTACATGCAGGAAAATTAATACGTTTAAAATTGTCATCTTCTGACCCCTATAACTTTTTTATTTTTCCATGTATGGGGCGGTATGAGGGCTCATTTTTTGCGCCGTGATCTGAAGTTTTTAACGGTACCATTTTTGCATTGATAGGACTTATTGATCACTTTTTATTCATTTTTAAATGATATAAAAAGTGACCAAAAATGCACTATTTTGGACTTTGGAATTTTTTTGCGCGCACGCCATTGACCGAGCGGTTTAATTAATGATATATTTTTATAATTCGGACATTTCCGCACGCGGTGATACCACATATGTTTATTTTTATTTTTATTTACACTGTGTTTTTTTTTTTATTGGAAAAGGGGGGTGATTCAAACTTTTAATAGGGGAGGAGTTAAATGATCTTTATTCACTTTTTTTTTTCACTTTTTTTTTGCAGTGTTATAGGTCCCATAGGGACCTATAACACTGCACACACTGATCTTCTATGTTGATCACTGGTTTCTCATAAGAAACCAGTGATCAACGATTCTGCCGGATGACTGCTCATGCCTGGATCTCAGGCACTGAGCAGTCATTCGGCGATCGGACAGCGAGGAGGCAGGAAGGGGCCCTCCCGCTGTCCTGTCAGCTGTTCGGGATGCCGCGATTTCACCGCGGCTATCCCGAACAGCCCACTGAGCTAGCCGGGATGCTTTCGGTTTCACTTTAGACGTGGCGTTCAACTTTGAACGCCGCGTCTAAAGGGTTAATAGCGCGCGGCACAGCGATCAATGCCGCGCGCTATTAGCCATGGGTCCCGGCCGTTGTTAGAGGCCGGGCCCGACCCGCTATGACGCGGGGCCACGCCGTGGCCCCGCGTTATAGATCGGGAGTGGACACATGACGTTCCAGTACGTCATGTGTCCTTAAGGGGTTAAAGTAAATGCACGGCTGCCCAAAAAATTATCCACTATTAGGGGATTTTAGTACGTACCTGCCGGACAGTAATGGACATGCTTAGACAGGATCTGCGCTTGTCTTGGGTCTAAATGGATATTTTCTGAGTCACCTATATTGCTGTGGCTATCTTTTTTGGGAACTGTCTATTTCCTGTTGGAGTTCGTTCCCTCAAACTACAAGTCCCATGTATCCTTGTTTGAAAGTGTGAGGTGACTTTTCCCCCTCCCACACATCAGCCCCCCCACCCATTGAAACACATATGTGATCCTTTCCATGCAATAGACCAGTGTTTTCTGTCCACGGTGCCTCCAGCTGTGGCAAAACTACAATTTTTGCAGAATGATCTCCCACCCAGCAGTCGCTCCACCCACTGAACCAATCACCTGACTAGTGATATAATGTCTTGGTCCGCACTGCAACCTGGGAAAAGCTGACACGACTTGCTATGCTGTTTAAAATAAAGATTGGGGCAAATATCACAGAAGATTTGCGATACCTCCATCAAACACAGGTACGGACACTATATTATGAACCACATTAACTTTACAGCATCTGTAGCATAGTCAAATAAAAAACATCCCAGAATGCCCGTCTAATGCACAGCATGTCATCCCTGCCAAGAGGAACAACCCACTATAAAGGTTTTAAAAAAAAAGGCCACAAAAGACTGAAAACATATGATCCATAGATAATGCAGGGTAAGTCTTGGTGTTTTTAAAAAATGTCTTATTTTGTGACAGGTATGCTTAAAGTGACTGTAAACGTGACACGTTTTTTGGTGCCAGACGGGTTGGTCAGAGTATTTCATAAACTGCTGATCTACTGGGATTTTCGGGGGAGATTTATCAAAATCTGTGCAATGGAAAAGTTGCCCATAGCAACCAATCAGATTGCTTCTTTCATTTTTCAGAGGCCTTGTTAAAAATGAAAGAAGCAAGCTGATTGGTTACTATGGGCAACTAGGCAATTTTTCCCAGGAAAATGCCTTGCTGATATCAGAGAATGGGCAGACTGGTTCGAGATGACAGAAAGGCAACTGTAACTCAAATAACCACTGGTTACAACCAAGGTCTGCAGAATACCATCTTTGAATGCACAACATGTCCAACCTTGAAGCAGATGGGCTACAGCAGCAGAAGATCATACCTGGGAAAACATTACAAATTGTTGTAATTGTTCCAACCTGAAGAAAATCAACCCCTTTTTCCAATATTTCTTTTTTCATTTCACCTCACAAATACATTTAATTTCCTGCCTTGCAGTAGTATATTTTGAGGTAAATTTAAGGATGCTAATACAAAGTACAATTGGTCCTGTGAAAAACAAGGTTATGGCTTTCAGAAGGCCAGGAAAACAACATGAAATCCAAAAGCCAAAATGGGCTGCGTCGTGAAGGGGTTAATGTGAGCACACCAGGGGATTTCATAATGTTGAAATGGTTATTATAGGGGTACACCGGTTATGCAAAACATTTCCTATTTCCTTTCCACAGGGGGGCAACCACAAGGGGGCCACTGAGACTCCTTACTATCTCCAGAACGGGGCTTTTCTCTTACCTCTAAGTGCTCCAGCCCCCACCTTCCAAAACAAACTGGTTTTCGGGAGTGACAGCCCACTCCGACAATTAGAGATGAGCAAAGTTACAGTGATTCGATTCGTCACAAATTTCTCGGCTCGGCGGTTGATGACTTTAGCCTGCATAAATTAGTTCAGCTTTCTGGTGATCCGGTGGGCTGGAAAAGGTGGATACAGTCCTAGGAGAGAGTCTCCAGCCCACCGGAGCACCTGAAAGCTGAACTAATTTATGCAGATTAAAGTCAGCAACGGCCGAGCCGAGAAGTTCGTGACAAATCGAATCACTGTAACTTCGCTCATCTCTACCAACAATCATTGGCTGAGGTGGCACTTCTCTAAGGCTGGTGATTGGTGGACCGGGCCCGAGACCAGTTCGTCTCTGAAGCTTGAGGTCGAACCGCTCTGAAGTAAGTTTTGCATAACTGGAGTAACCTTTTAATGATCCTGTATAACATAAGCACCAACAATGTAGGCAGAAGGATATAATGGTATGTACGGAAGGTACTACAGTTCATACACTTTAGTGCATGGTAATTAGATGGGCCATACAATCTCCATTTTTATTCAGCTTTTCAGTTTTTGTGAAATGTATTCTACTTCTATATAACAACAACTGAGATGTACTCATTTAACCTGAATGTGGTTGCTTTATTTTTTCAGTAGAATTTGACAACATTAACAAAGTACACACTAAGCTCCTGAGCACCATCTAGTGGCGGCTGCAGGAGGTCAGAATGTTATTCAGCTCTAAGTCTTTTGCAGGGGATTTGGAGCTTTATATCAGATAAAAAGGAAACTCTGACCGCTATACATTAAAAATGTAATCAGTGAACAATGCTTGTCTTAAAAAATGACAACGCACATTGACTGTAAGAATTACCGGTGACATATTTCACAATGAGCTGCAATCCTTCCTTCTATTATCACGGCTAAAGCAAGAACTAAATCCTGGTGTCCGCAAAACTTTCCTGACAAGCTGACACCAATACATTCATATCCCGCAATCTGCTATACGAAGGATCAGCTGAGGTCATTACGAGGCGGAGATGAAATACGGAATAAGATACCCACATAATATTGTCTTTCGTGCGGCTATAATACATTTCTGTTGTATTCAATTACAATTGATCACGATAACATATCTGAAGGGGAAAGTCTAAGTATAAGACGGCATCTATTAAAGTTGGTTTATGTCACTATAAATCAGGCTGGCTTGATGAATAGAACATATGCAGACAGACACTGTGCTCCCTGCTTAATGCCGCTTGCCTCTTGGGAATCATCTGCTTCCTTTGCTTTGGTCCATATGACAAGCAGAATGGAGAAGAACCTGCCGGATATAACACAGAACGCTGTGAAAGATGCTTAGAAAAAGAAAAGTAACACAAGTTGCCTAATAATCTCTCTTGCCTCTTGATCTATACATAGAACAGTATTTCCCAACCAGGGTGTCTCCAGCTGTTGCAAAAACTACTACCATCAGCATGCCCGGACAGCCTTTGGCTGTTCAGGGACGTTGGGAGTTGTAATTTTGCAACATCTGAGGAACCTCTGTTGGTAAACACTAACATAGAAACATAAATCATATTCATATGATGGTTTAAAACCGTTACCTCTTATCATGTTACTATGAAAATACTGTATACGAGTAATCTACAGGAATCATAACATAGAGCAGGAGGAGCTAAGCAGATTGATATATATATCATGTTATAGAGCAAGAGGAGCTGAGAAGATTGATATGTATCATGTTATAGAGCAAGAGGAGCTGAGCAGATTGATATATATCATGTTATAGAGCAGGAGGAGCTGAGCAGATTGATATGTATCATGTTATAGAGCAGGAGGAGCTGAGCAGATTGATATGTATCATGTGATAGAGCAGGAGGAGCTGAGCAGATTGATATATATCATGTTATAGAGCAGGAGGAGTTGAGCAGATTGATATGTATCATGTTATAGAGCAGGAGGAGCTGAGCAGATTGATATGTATCATCCATATACACGTAATTGAAGAAAGACCGAACGGCAACTCACTGTGTTAACTTCCACAAACGCTTTATTGTTCGGAGAAGCAGGTCACAAACAGTTGCATTTGAATTAGTAAGTGACAAATGTTTCGCGCTCCAAGCACTTCTTTTTGGCTCACTCGTGAGCCGAGAAGGAGCGCAAAACAATTGTCGCTTACTTATTCATATGCAACTGTTTGTGACCTGTCGCTCCGAACAATAAAGCGTTGGTGGAAGTTAACACAGTGAGTTGCCGCCCGTTCTTTCTTCCATTACTCGTATTTTGGATATCTACTAATAAGGAATGAGCTGTTGAACGCTGGGAGTGATAGTGGCTGTATCACTACTTGGGAACCTGGGGGCCATTTTTTCCAGAGGAAGGGGTGAACAAGGGAGTGCAGTGTAAGCTGGTGTTCTACTTGTTTATCATTGATATGTATCATGTTGTAGAGCAGGAGGAGCTCAGCAGATTGATATATATAAATATATATATATATATATATATATATATATCATGTAATAGAGCAAGAGGAGCTGAGCAGATTGACATGTACGGTGTCCATTTTAGGACATCGTCAGTTGTCCCTCCGTCCTCCATCAGGCAAAACAGCGTCCCGCCTCCTCCCTCGGACCAATCTCCGTCAGGCGTCAGCCGCTACTCCCTCCTCCCTGCTTTGTCATCCTAAAGTCTCTCATCCAAAACTCTGTCATCCTAAAGTCTCTCATCCAAAACTCCGTCATCCCTCAGATGAAAAAACTTCCGCGTAGCAGTGCCGAGTCAGTGTCGGCTCTATGCCATACGGGTTCTGCTGTACATGTTATTCAATGTCGGCTCTGCTATGCGGCAGGAAGTTGCGTCTGAGGGAGAATCGTCTGAGGCATGACGGCGTTTTGGATAAGGGACTTTCAGATGAGGGAATTGTGGCTGAAGGATGACAGCGATTGGTGTGAGGGAGGAGGCGGGATGCCGTTTCGCCTGACGGAGGACGGAGTTGCGGCTGACTACTGATGGCGATTGGTCCGAGGGATGAGGCGGGACGCTGTTTTGCCTGACGGAGGACTAAGTTGTGGCTGACAACTGACGGCAATTGGTCCGAGGGAGGAGGCGGGATGCTGTTTTGCCAGAACGAGGACGGAGTTGCGGCTGACGACTTATGGCGATTTGTCCGAGGGAGGAGGCAGGACGCTGTTTTGCCTGACGGAGGACGGAGTTGCGGCTGACGACTGACTATGTCCTAAAATGGACACTGTAGATATGTATCGTATTATAGAGCAGGAGTTGATGAGCAGATTGATATGTATCATGTTATAGAGCAGGAGGAGCTGAGCAGATTGATTATATGTAGTAGATTATAGGGCAGGAGCAGGTATTATAGTCTGACCTAGAGCAGGTTAAAGTTGGAGCTTTATATACTTGCCTTTCCACTTCAGCCTTTGTCAAGAAAGGAAGCAGCATGTAGGGACAGTAGGAGGATTTGTGAATCCAGTCCCTGTATGACATCATAAGGGAGGAGTAAAATGGACTTTTGTTTATACAATCACCCCGCCTACTCTATCAGAAAGAATAGTGTTTTTAGAGCCAATTATGTATTGTATTGTATTTCAAGCTGACAGCCACAAGAAAAGCATACAAAGCAGGTACCAATACTCTCTGGTAACAAAAATAAGAGTGGCAGGAAATGGAATGATAAAATAAATGATGGCCTAATCATATCATGAGAATAGCAGTCAGCTATTTTACCTGCACTAAACCCAATATATTAGGTTATAGTTTGGATGAATAGCTGTAAAAATACGTATACCTTACGTGTTTACGTTAGGTATGTCTGAAGTTCTGCCCGTAGGAAGCTCCTTGCTATAGCGGTCCAGCGTGCACTGGAGGAAGGGAGCCGGCTCGTGCAGCTCCTTCTGCCTTATCAATATTCCGCACTGGCCCGCCCCCTTCCATGACATCAGAGCCGGGTGTAGCAAGGTGCAGAGCGCTCATTCTCAGCCCCAGCTCTGACATCACGGAAGAGGGTGGGCCTGCTCCCTGCCTCCAGTGGGCACTGGGAAGCTATAGCAAGGAGCTTCCAATGGGCAGAACTTCAGCCATGCCTAACGTAAATATGTATATTACACTTCTTTTTACAACTATTAACCCGCACTTTAACCCAATATATTTGGTTTTGTGTGGGTAAAAAAGCGTTCAGATAGCAAACAGGAACAAGTACAAAGAACTGACCCAAACTAGCTATCCCTCGTTTTACCCTAAATACTAAACCAAACACTGTCTCTACAATTATCCCTATGACAACTCTAGTCTACAACTTTTCCTTGCAGAACCACAAGCAGACACTGGAACCCGCACATAAAAGCAAGAAAGAGCAGAAACTAAGTCATCGGAACAAAGAAACGGGTAACCTGAGTGGCACAGAAGTAACTTTGTGTTCCAGATCCGGCCAGAGGAGGCATCCACTCCCCCCCCATTCATTTGTCTGGATGACTGGCGGCCAGTTGAGTACCGCTGCTCTATACTATAGAACACAAGACAGATTACACATCCTCCGCTGTTCTCTTTCAGTAAGGCTTCTCTCTTCCCACAGCTGGGGGAAATTTAACATTGACTTCTATAACTCATAAATTCATAATCAATAGCACAGCATAGAGTAAGTTCATCCTTTATGTGAAAACTTATCATCCTTTAGTTCAGAAACATCATCTTCGCTTCTAGGGTAAAATCTTAGCCGCAGGACTAGAGAGATCCAGGGTTTTCATCGCTTTTACGAATGATTCATTGATGCACAATCCCTGAGATCAATAATGTAACAGGAGAGATGTGCGGTGGAATTAGCTGAGCTGCTGCATTTATGATACTTTTATCTTGGGATATTTGGGCAATACATTTATTATTGTCTTTTATTTGTCTTCCATTCAATCTGAACCGGTCACCGTAGGCATAGGGTTCGTGTATAAAAGTGTAGGTCCTGCAAACTGTTAAAAATGGCTACTTGTTTGTTTCAGGTTTTAACTCCTTAGGGACTGAGCATTTTTCCGTTTTTCACTTTTGTTTTTTTCTCCTTACCTTTTAAAAATTGGCTTATTTTTTGCACCACCAATTGTACTTTGTAATGATGTCATTTTACACAAAAGTCTACAGCGAAACGGAAAAAAAAATCATTGTGCAACAAAATTTTAGAAAAAATGCCATTTTGTAATTTTGGGGGCTTCCGTTTCTATATAGTAAATTTTTCGGTAAAAATGACACCTTTTGACACCTCTTTATTCTGTAGGTCCATACGGTTAAAATGATACCCTACTTATATAGGTTTGATTTTGTCGTACTTCTGGAAAAAATCATAACTACATGCAGGAAAATGTATTAGTTTAAAATTGTCATCTTCTGACACCTATAACTTTTTTATTTTTCCGCGTATGGGGCGGTATGAGGGCTCATTTTTTGCTCTCTGATCTGAAGTTACCATTTTTGCATTGATTGGACTTTTTTAACACTTTTATTCATTTTTTCATTATATAAAAAGTGACCAAAAATACGCTATTTTGGACTTTGGAATTTTTGGGTGCGTACGCCATTGACCGTGCGGTCTAACTAACGATATATTTTTATAGTTCGGACATTTCTGCACACGGTGATACCCCATATGTTTATTTTTATTTACACTTTTTTTTTTTATGGGAAAAGGGGGGTGATTCAAACTTTCATTAGGGAAGGGGTTAAATGATCTTTATTTACTTTTTTTTTTATTTTTTTGCAATGTTGTAGCTCCCATAGGAGACTATAACTCTGCACACACTGATCTTTTACATTGATCAATGGTTTCTCATAGGAAACCATTGATCAATGATTCTGCCACTTGACTGCTCATGCCTGGATCTCAGGCACTGAACAGTCATTCGGGCGATCGGACAGCGAGGAGGTAGGTGGGGATCCTACTGCTGTCCTACAGCTGTTCAGGATGCCGTGATTTTATTGTGGCGGTCCCGAACAGCCCCCTGAGGTAACCGGCAGCGTTTTACTTTCACTTTAGACGCGGCGATCAACTTTGAACGCCGCGTCTAAAGGGTTAATAGCCCGTGTCACCGCTATCAGTGCCACGCTATTAACCACAGGTCCCGCCCGTTGTTAGATGGCGAGCCTGACCTGCCCGCTGTGGCCCCGCATTATAGAATGGGAGAAGACTCTGGGCGTACAGGTACACCCTAAGTCCTTAAGGAGTTAAAGGGGTACTTCGTCCATAGACATCTTGTCCCCTATGCAAAGGATAGGGATGACATGTTTGATCATGGGGGTCCTGCAGCTGGGACCCCTTCAATCGCTGTGCAGCACCCAGCGTTCGTTTAGAATGCTGGGTGCCAGCGGCGGGGGTTGTGACATCACGATCACTCCCTCGTGACGTCACACCACTCCCCCTCAATGCAAGTCTATGGGACATACACTTGCATTGAAGGGGCGCGGTTGTGACATCATGAGGGGCGTGGTCGTGACATCACGACCCCTCCTGCAAGCATTCGGAACAAAATGTTCCGGACAATGGGGCAGCGGAGTACCCCTTTAAAGACAATCAGTATAAAAGCACAATTAAGTAAATTTTTTCATCGTTGTAGACAGAATGGAAGACTATCATGACCATTTACTAATACTTCTATTGCAGTGTCCCACTGAGGTCAGTGCAGGACCTGTTCGTTGGGTGTTGGTTCCCTTTTACCTTGTTTTGCAGATATTTATACCTTTGTACCATTTAATGCTGGTTTTGTACAGTCATTGCAACAGGTTTAGCAAGCCTACATGCACAAGATAAAGAACCAAATCTTTTCTTTTGTTTAGCCTTTAGCCTAGAATAGTTTGGGGCTCTACAAGGTCCTGTAAAGAGCCCTGTCATAAAGAGTATTCCTTCTATCCTCTCCTGAGACCAAGTTCAAGAGAAGAAGATTGAGCAGAGTAAAGAGTTATACAGCCTGGGGAGAAAAGGTGGACAAGAGCCCCATAGCTTCACCATAAGACCTTTTAGCTACATATCTTCAAAGACCTTCACCCTGCAGTTGGCCATTGCAGCTTCAGACTGATCAAATAATTCATTGGACAAACTGTGAGCCAACCACTTAGCATTACCCTGAAATAAACACAGGATTAGTAACATAACAGGGGCTAGAGTGGAGTCCCAGATACCTTAGTACACTGCAGTTTGTGGGTTACCCTACCTCTTGTCAATTCATGCTGCTAGATTGTATAAGAGACTGTGCCACAAATGTGGGAAAACAGATCCCAACCATCCCAATGGATGGTTGAGTATATATATATATATATATATATATATATATATATAAACACTGCATTGTGAAGCGTGGAAAAGAGGGGACAGCACCTGGACAGTTAATAGAGGGTAAGAGAAACTGAAGGGTTAACAGAAGGTAAGAGTAAGGGGAGAGAAACTGAAGGGTTAATGGGGAGAAAAAGAGAGGGGACAGCACTTGAATGGTTAACCTAAGAGCCTCGCTGAAGGCGAAAGAACAGTTCAGAGACCTTAGTGATGGCCGTCCTCCTGCAGGAAGAGATATAATACAGGATATAACTCAGGATCAGTACAGGATAAGTAATATAATGTATGTACACAGTGACCCCACCAGCAGAATAGTGAGTACAGCTCTGGAGTATAATACTGGATATAACTAAGGATCAGTACAGGATAAGTAATGTAATGTATGTACACAGTGACCCCACCAGCAGAATAGTGAGTACAGCTCTGGAGGATGTGGTCACTTGGTGTGTCTGTCTGTTGCTGAGCTCCTAAGACTCCAGACTTCTGGAGGAGAGAGGCTGATTTTTTCCACCTGCTTTCCCAGGAAGGTGGCAGATTCCTGGGGAAGAGCCTCCTGCAATGGAGCCTCATGGCTCCACTTCCCGTTCTAGGCTGGCGGGGAGTGGAGTGAAAACTTCGACAGCCATTGTTCCGGCCGGGAGAAGATCTGGCAGAGTCTGCAGCAATGCAGGCTCTGCTTCTCAGGCTACAGGTGCCAGCCAGAGATCCACAGGTGGAAGAAGGGCACGGAAAAGCAGTGTGGAGATGTGGTCGGAGAAAGGGCCCAAGGAGTCCAGCTCCACGTACTGCTCCCGCATGGCCGCAAGGTTTGCGGAGTATGAACAGTGCAGCAGGGAGCTGACGATGGCCAGAGAGGATCTGCGTGCGGCCCAGAGTCTGGTGAGCGCTGGATCCATAAAGAGCAAGCCAGGGCTGAGGAAAAGGATAACATCGCTGAGAGGCGAGGTTGTGAAGCTGGAGGCGAGGAGAGCGGTCCCTTTAAGGAGAAACTGATAAATAACGATCGGTTTGCTGCCACGAAATCCCCAGGTAAGGTGGAGGTGGATGACGGGGAGAGTAGTGGCGGTGAAGATAGTGAGGATGGTGGTGAAGATGTCAAGGAGGAAGAGGAGAAGATGGAGGAAAATGCACAATGTGTGGAAGTTGATGCTATGCCTGTAGCTGCTCCCTGTGACACCCAAACCCAGGACAGCTACATTGAGGCTGGACAGGTGGCACTACCACCAAGTGAGAGTGAGGAGGATGACTTGGAGAGTGAGGCTGGGGGTCTATTGAGGGCGATTGTGATGCAAGAGTCCCCAGCCCACCTCCAGAGTTTCACCTTTGGCAACGATGAGTGTGAGGATGTGGTGGTCAAGCAGAGGTCCAAGAAGCGGAAGACCAAGGAGACGGTGCAATATGTATATGCAAAGCTGGTTCAGGCTGCGGGCTCCCCCAAACTGCCAGACCCCGTTCCTGTGGTGGAGCGGGGTCAGCATGGGGGGTACAGCATGGCATCAGAAGAGGCTGAGGGCGCAATAGTTGTGAAGCCCACCCATCCTGTTGGTAGGGAAGGGCAGGATGGGCTCATGCCGGGCAGCTCTGGCACTGCAGGACCGCCCCAGGGTGGCAGAGGGCGTGTCCAAGTGCCAGAGGCGAGCTACGCTGCCGTGTGCTTGGGGGGCGGTTCCCCGAGTACTGTGGGCACTACTGGCGCCAAAGGGCACTCCCCTGTGAGGGGGGGGAGTGTCCGGGCACCGGAGAGCGTTAGGTCCGTGTGCTTGGGGGGCAATCCCCCGACTACAGTGTGTTCTGCGGGCACTGCGGGGCACTCCCCTGTGAGGGGGGGGGGAGTGTCCCGGTGCTGGGATCAGTGTCCGGCAATGGCGCCGTGGGAGGAGCTGGGGTGCGCTCGGTGGGGCAGCCCCAGACTCAGGAGGCGTCATTGCCCATTCAGGAGGAGCCATCACCATCAGCATTGACCCCAGCAGCAGCCAAGCCAGAAAAAAAGAATTTAGTTAAACCAGCGGTACTACAATTTCCAGCCAGCCCAGAATCAGTTAGGCAGGGTATGAGTGCAGGATGTGAGAATGCTGAGTGTAGTAGTGTTGTGGATGAGAGGAGTGTCAGTGGAGTGAATGTTGGTGGGAGTAGTGATACGAATGGGAAGTCTGGTATGGTTGGTAAAAAGGATGATGTGAGTGGTGGTGTGAATGGTGGTTCTGGGTCTGGGTCTGGTCCGGCTGCCCCCCCCCCGGCAGTGACTGCTCCTAGGAGCTATGCTAATGTCGCTGCCGGGGGTCCAGGGGGATCCCCATCTCCGTCCGGCCCCGGGGGTTACTTTCAACAGTGCCTCCTGGAGGCTCTGCGTAGGGGCGACAGGTTGATCCAGGTAGAGGGAAGGGGTGAGGTCGACCTGTCTTTCTGGATAGAGAGGCACGGTTTGGGGGCTTTCCGAGAGCGGAATGGGGAGGTGGTCTGGTCCCTCCCGACAACCGGGCAGGACAATAACCGCAGGAATGTGGTCCGTCTGATTTGGAGGGGTGAGGATGCGTGCCCACCTCACGCTAAAGTGGTTGAGCTCCTCCTCCAGATGGACTTCAGGGCGAGTGACATCTTTGCCCTGATCCACCCCTACGGTACGTCCGAGTTTGACGTCAGTTTTGTTCGGCCAGAGGGTCTCGAACTCTTCTGGTCAAACTACGAGGTAGCGAAGAACGAGCCCGGCTGGTGGGATTTTGCCGTAAAGGCGATTTCCCGTCACCCGTAATGAGTCACTTTCTTGTTATGACATCATGACCTGGCTCGGTCGGTATGGGGATGTGACGGACGGGATCTGGTCCGGGGCCTGGACGTTTTCCGTCAAACTCAGGCGTTCAGGGAGTACGGTTGCCCACATTCCGTCAGCCGCCTTCCTTGGACGTGACAGGATCCAGGTCTTCTACCAGGGGCAGCCTAAGGTCTGTCACAGGTGCAGTAGCCCCCCCATTTAGCGCAGCCTGTACTGTACAGGTCTGTGCTTTGTGTGGTGGGGTGGGTCATCTGGCCGCATCCTGTGGGCAGATACGCTGCCATCTGTGTGGTGTCCTCGGGCACCCTTTTAGCCGTTGTCCTAGCGCCTTCACCCGTGCGGCGGCCTCTCCGGCTGGGGAGAGCTGTGAAGTTGCCTCGGCTGGAGAGGGTGCGAGCAGGGATGGGGGCGCACCAGAGCTAGTGAGGAGGAAGGGCCCCGCCAAACTAAGGTGGGAGGAAAATCGGAGGAGGAGTAGGGAGCTGGAGAGTGCCCAAGTGACGGGGGTAGCTGGCCCTGAAATTACTGAAGCCTTGGAGGAGGACGTGCTGGATGAGGAGATCAGGAGACTGAGCAAAGAGGAAGGCAATATGGCCGACTCTTCCGATTCCTCCCACTATGAAAGTGTGGATGAGGAGAGTGTAGAGAAGGCCAAAAAGAAAGACAAGGGCAAAAGGAAAGGGAGAAAGAAGAGGTCCAAGCCCTATCTCCCTTGTACTGCGGGCCAGGTCCAAAACGGAAGCCTGACTGCCCCCCCTCTGGTTTACCTGTCAAACCGGTACCTCGTCCTTGATAACATCTCCTCCCCCTCCTTGGAGGGGGAAGGTGAGGGCGAGGTGCCTAGGGAGAAAGAGCCTCTGGGGGGAACTGGGCCCTGTCCTGTTGAGGCACCTTCCTCGGAGGGCAGGGCTAGACCGGGGTCGGACGGAGACGGGGACCATATGGACCAAAAAAAGATGTAAAAGCGGTCCTGCCCTTTCTTCTTCTTCTGGGGATGAGGGGACGAAGAAGAAGGGGAAGAAAAAATAAAGGTGTGGCCGTCTAACACAATCACCCATGATGGCGGAACTCACCCCATTGATGCTGGCATCCATTAACTGTGCCAGTATAAAGTCGGATACGGCTAGATTCGCAGCCTTTGATTTTCACGGCCGTGTTGAAGCCGACATTTTCTTTTTACAGAAGACCAGGTTGTCAGATCTAGCCTCTCTGGTTAAAGCCAGAAGAGAGTGGAGGCGTGGGCCCTCCCACTGGTCTCTTGCGGCTGAGCCGTATAGTGGGGTGGCGGTCCTTTTTACCGCTCCGGTTGAATGCCGACGGGTTATTGAGTTAGAAATGGGGAGGTGCCTGATCTTAGATGTCCTCATGAAGGGGCAAGAGCTCCGGCTCATTAACATCTACGCCCCACAAACCAAGTGGGGCCGCAAAGATCTCTTTATGAGGATTAAGCCCTTCCTTTTTACTAGCCGGCAAGTGATTTTTGGAGGGGACTTCAATAATGTCACAAGGTTCCAAGATAGGAGAGGTTCCAATGGTCCGCTGGCTTACGATAGCATGGCCCTCAATAATATAGTTAGGGAAGCTGGCCTAGAGGACGCCCACATCCGGAGCCCCTCAGGCCACGTGGGTTTCACCTATAATCGAGGTAGCTGCAGGTCTAGGATAGACAGGTTTTATTTAAAGGAGTAAGCCGTCTCTTCCGCAGTGTCCATGGTTGAGGTGGAGTTCTCCGATCACTGTATGATTTTGTTTTCCTTGAATGTTTCAGAGACCCCCCGGATGGGTAAAGATTATTGGAAGCTGAATTCGTCCCTACTGGAGGAAGCGGAGATAAGACAGTTCTTTGAGGATTTTCTTCAGAGTCAGGTACCTTTACTGGACCTTTGTAGTAGTAAGTCAGAGTGGTGGGAGATATTCAAGAAGCGGGTTGCGGGGTTCTTCCGCCAGCTCTCGAGCCTCAGGTCCCTGAGCAGGTATCGCCTGTATCAGGGTCTGAGGAGGAAACTCGAGCTCCTTGTCTCGACTGGAGGTAGCCGGGAGGATATCTCCAGAGTGAAGTCCTTGCTGATGAGGTGTCAGTACGATAGACACGCATCTTCAGTTTTTGAGAGGAATTACGGGAGGTACCGCTCGCCCGACCCTTACAGGAACTGTAAGATGTCAGTGAGTAGTAAAGTGGTCTCAGGAATGATTGATAGTATGGGATCTCTGAATTGGTCCAGATCAGGGATCCTGGAGATTGTCAGATCCTTCTACTCGCACCTCTTGGGAAGGAAGGATCTAGATCGAAACGGGATGTCGGCTTTCCTGGCTGAAACTATTCCTGAGCCAGGGGTAGACCTTTCTCTTGATGTTTTGGCAGAAGAAATCAGGGAAGAGGAAGTGAGACTGGCGATCGAGGGGCTCGCCCCCAAGAAGTCGCTAGGTACGGATGGCTTAACATCCGAGTGGTACAGGACCTTTAAGGAGTCTTTAGCTCCCCTCTTGACTGAGGTATTCAATGAGTGTCTCTCCTCGGGCACTCTACCAAAGTCAATGAGGGGGTCAGCCCTGATTCTTCTGTCAAAGGGTAAAGATCCTAGCCGGATTGAGAATTGGAGGCCCATAGCTCTTCTCAATACGGACAGGAAGCTTCTGGCTAAGATACTGTTTAATCGGTTGGTGAAGTTTGCACCCCGGCTCCTTTCGGGGGCCCAGCACTGCTCTGTTCCTGGCCGAAGCACCTTAAGTGCTGTCCTCAGTGTCAGGGAGGCAGTGGAGCGGAGTAGTGCGGGTCTCTGGAAGCTGTCCTTGGATCAGGCCAAAGCATTTGATCAGGTGAACCACGAGTACCTCTGGTCTGTCCTCCTGAGATATGGCTTACCGAGTACTTTTGTGAATTGGCTTGTCACCTTATATGCAGGGGCAGAGAGTTTCCCGCTGGTGAACGGTTGGTCTGGCCGCTTTTTTGAGGTGGGGTCCGGAGTCCGTCAGGGTTGTCCTTTGAGCCTGCTGTTATACCTGTTCGTAATCGATCCCTTCGTCCGGAGGGTAGATTGTGGGCCGTTGGCGGGAGTCGGGATGACTCTGGCGGAGCCGGATGTCCCCCAGAGAGTAGTGGCGTACGCTGATGATGTCACTATTTTCATCTCCTCACGGGAGGAGGTCGATGTGGTGATGTCAGAGGTGGACTGCTACTCGGAGGCATCCGGGTCCAAGATCAACCGGGATAAGTGTGTATCTTTTAAACATGAAAAGGATCCCCCAGAAGTTTTGGGACTTGGCCTGGCGCTGCTTTCAGGGGAAGCTATGTGTAAGGGACAACCTGAAGTTCAGGAACTCTGATGACCGGGGATGTCCCCGAGAAGAGTGCGGGGACATGCTGGAAAGCATGGACCACTTCCTGTTTCATTCATCCTTTAACATAGGGGTCTACAACAGGGTGGGCGCTTCCATCGGCTGGAGTCAACTTGCCGGCCTTGCCTATCCGGAGTGGGCTTATGGGGCATTCAGGAACCTGGGTGGCCGAGATCAGGGCACTTTATTCTTAGTCAGTATAGTAGTTAGGTACTACACGTGGAACACACGGTGCTTAGTGTCGACCCAACAGAAAATCCTCTCCAAGGTGGAGGTCTGTAGGAACATCACCGGTGACCTCGGGAAGATCAGGTCTTTGGAGTATGGCAGTCTTGGTATCAGTAGGGCTTCTCTCCTGTGGAGAGGTTTCTCATTTCATGTGCCCTAGGTACTAAACCTTTTGGGTAGAGTACCTTTTATTTTGGTTAGGGGCAGTGTTATAGGGGTAGAGATAGGGTGAGGGCAAGGTCAGATTTATTGTAGGGATAGAATTAGGGAGAATTGTAGCGGGAGTTAGGGAAAGAGTATAAAATGATTTATGTATCAGGTCTGCCATCCTTCTCCCTGGTGGTGGGCTGATGCATGTGCACATTAGCTTTTTGTTTTGTTTTCAGTTGACATGGTATGAAGAGCTTACAGGCAACCAAACTTGGGCCTAAAGGGGGTTGTGGTTTGAGTGTATACGTTTGTAAATAAGTTGGTTGGGAGGAGTGTCAGGTGGGGAGGGTGTATTTGTGGGTGGTGTTTTTTTGTTTTGTTTTTTTGAGTGGTGTTTTGGGGACCTGACATGGGTCAGTTAAGGGCTGGACTTTGAGAACTGTATGGACGGTATGGACTCTGACCAATGTACAGGAGGGGTGGTGTGGGTGAGGGGACAGTTTTAGTGTAGGTGTTTTCTGTAGTGTATTTATTATATTTTTGTATATTTTCTGTGATTTTTGTATATATTGTGTTTTGTATTTATATTGTTTTATATTATATAGTGTATAGTGGCAGTCGGGCCAGTAGTAAAGTGACTGTCATATGTGTTTATGTGTATGTGTATGTTTATTGTATATGTATTGAATATGTATGTGTGTATATGTGTGCATGTATATGTATGTATGTATGTACATATGTATATATATATATGTGTGTATATTTGTGTATATGCATGTATACATGTTTGTGTATTTATTTATTTATTTTCTCTTTGGGGGGGCCGCTCCCCTTGGGTGTCTCTGCTCTCCTCGCCTCCAGCTTCGCGGTCTCGCTTTTTGGTGGTGTTGTCCTCTTCGGTTCTGGCTTGCTCTTTTTGGGTCCGGCGGCTGATCATCTCTGGCCGACTTCAGCTCCTTGCCGCGCTGGGTGTGCTTCGCGGGCCTTGCGGCCGTGCGGGGTCGGTGCGTGGGGCTGGGCTCTTTGGGCCCTCTCTCCGGCCGCATCTCTGCGCTGCTTTTCCTTGCCCTTCTTTCACCTGTGGATCTCTGGCTGGAAGGCAGAGCATTATTTTGTAGCGAGTTGTGCTAAGCAATAAAAAAAAATTTTTCCCCCCTGGGTAAGGATAATTTTTGAGTTATAGCCAAGTTGTGCTACTTTTCTGTTCCTTTTCTTTTTGTTTTGTTTGTATAGCCAAGTCGTGCTGAATTTTATGTTTATATATTTTTTATAAGCCAAGTTGGGCTATTTTTATGTTTATTTTTTTTGGTATGCGTGTTAGTGTGAGTTATTTTGGTATGGGGAAAAAGTCTATTTTAGTAAATTTGGGCTGGCCGGTTAGGCATAGTTTGTTTTTGTAATTTTATTTTTGTTATGTTTGTTATAGCTGGTTAAGCTTGTTTTTGTTTTATGTTTTGTATTGGATGTGTTTTGTATTTTTATAATAAAAAGAGTTACAGGATAAGTATTGTAATGTATGTATACAGTGACCCCACCAGCAGAATAGTGATTACAGCTCTGGAGTATAATACAGGATGTAATTCAGGATCAGTACAGGATAAGTAATGTAATGTAGGTAAACAGAGACCTCACCAGCAGACTAGGGAGTACAACTCTGGAGTCTGGCCACTGGGTTTCCTGTGAGCGTTTGGCGTGCTCGGCTTGGAGAGAGATCCATCTGTCTCCCAGGAGCGACTTTCCTTTCCCCAGAAGGAGAGTTTGTTTCCTGGTATGAGCGAGGAGCGGGGAACCTCAACACCTGCCCGAAACAGGTCCACGGGGGGCATGGGGGAGCCAGTGACCAGTTGCAGAGGGACCAGTGTCAGGAACTGCACCAGAGGTCTCTGGGTTAAGGCGCTCTGCCAGGAGATACAGCGATGTATCTCCAGCACCTCCTGAGCCCATGGACGAAAAGAGTAGCCATAAGGCTGCTCTGAAAAGCAGCGAAGCTACATGTGCTACAAGTTACGGAAGTGCAGGTACTGTGAAAACAAGCCTGGATAATGTGGACTGTGATACTCCTCCTGGAGCAAAGCTAAATGCCCATGGAGGTGTGGAGGAGTATTGGGGAATGCCTAGGGCTTGGGAACCTGGAGTCACCTATAGCTCCCGGGTGACGGAATACCTCCGTGGGTATGAGGAAGCAAGGAGCAGCTTGTATATGCTCCAGGAGGAGGTACGGGAGGCAAAACCCTTGATGGACACTGTGCCCAAATGCCAGAAAGCTGAGCTGTCAGCTCGGATCAAGCAGCTGAAAAATGATATTAGAAATCTGGAGAAGAAGATAACTTTTATTTTAGAGAACAGCCGGCCATTTAGGAAAAACTTTTAAATGAAGATTGCTTTGTGATAATGGAGAGAGAGAAGCAGAGACAGCTGAGGGGGCTTCAGCCACGGGTGGGAGAGGAAGGAGACGCTGCGGAGGCCGATAATGTTGAGCCGAATCCACATACAGTGGCACCCTGCAGGGCAAGTGACAATGTCATCTAGCCATGGCTCTGGCGGTTTGGGGGTGAGAGCAGCATCAGTCACCAGGGAGGGGCGCTATTGGCCCAGATCCAGCTCCTGGAGTCCCCAGGTCGCCTCCAGGACTTCACGTTTGGGAATAAGTTACCAGAGGAGGCACCTGGGGGTAGGAAAAAGAAGAAGCCAAAGAAGACCAAGCTCCAAGAGCTCCATCTGTATATACCCCCCTCCCTGAGCCCCCTGGACTGGCCGCAGGGTCAGCTCACTGTGTGAACCCCATTTCTCAGCCCACCCAGAGTTCTGCTGTGGACTCATTGCAGGAGAATGGGGAGATTATGGAGTCTAGTGTGGCGGTGAGCTCCATCGCTGTTTGCAGTAACAGTGGTGGAACAGACAATGTATCGGCTGTGAGGATGGACAGTGATATTGGCCCAGTGATGGGAAGTAAAGGCTTTGGCACATTAGGTTAGGGGAGGGGGAGGGTGGCTTTGTGCCAGAGTAACCTGCGGGAGCTCCAGTGGCTCTGAGCGTCGGCACTGCTGTTCCTTTAGAGCAGCGGTGTCGTAGTGAAAGAGCTACCAGGGCTAAGATGCCTTCGTCTCCTAAAAATACTGGACTTAAACCTTTATTTTGAATTGGTGCCGCTTATCCTGATCAGCGGTGCCCCGGAGCTGGACATTCTAGGACTGATGAGGCGGAAGGTACCAGTAAAAACAGGGCTGGGGCCGCTAATAAACAGGCTAGGCAGGCTTCCCGGTCATTGTATAAGGGACTGGTGACCTGTCCTGTGGTTCCAGCTCTGGTACCCAATGCTGATGGTACAAAATCTGCACCAGAACACACCGGTCCAGCCAGTATGAATGAGAAGGTTAATGTTGGAGTGAATGAAGGAGTGAATGTGGTGGAAAATTCATCTGCTAATAAAAATCGGCCTGGGGCTTTGAATGGTGGTATGGGCTGTAGCACGATTGGAGGTACGGGGGACACATCAGCTTAAATAGGTGATAATGGTTTAAGTATGGATTATGAGGAGGAGGGAGGTGAAGGAGCACAGATTAGTGGTGGGGATGTAGGACCTGATCTAGTTGGGGGGAGGGGGGCACCTTCCTCGTCCTCTGGCTCTAGGGAGAGCAATTTGCAGCAGTATGGTATCCCGGTACCACATCCTATACGGTACCTGTGTATTGGTCCCCATAGCCAGAGTCCCTAGGACATCAGGGTCCTTTTTGTCTATTCTGCCCCTTGCCACCTCTCATCTAGATAGTCATTCAACTAATAGTTTATTCAGGATTTATGTAAATATAATAGTACTAATGTATATAATTAGTTAATTACCTGTACGGAGCAGGACCTGCGGGTCACGTGATCAGGTAAACTCTATGTTTGTTTTTTTTGCTTAAGGACCTTTGGAGGTCCCTGTGACGTATTGCACCCATCATTCTTTGTGACGGTGAGTGACAGATATTCGGACCAATCAGAACAACCCCGCCCCTGCCCATATAAGGGAGTGGCGGCCATTGTTATCTCTCTTTCCTCATGGGCTGTTGACAGGGAAGGATCTGCGCTGCTGTTATCAGTGAATTTAGGCCCTAGCCTTGCGACGACATCTCTTCTTAACCGTGAGTGTATCAATCCCTAAGCACTCCGCAAGATCACCGGACCTTATCTATCCCCTAAATCCGGACGGATCTTCAAAATTAACCCTAAATTCAGAGACTTATAATACAATTCAAGGTCCGCAACAACTGTCAGTCACTGAACTATATAGAGACTGTTAGAATGAGACTGTTATTGTTCATTGGATGTACTGCAAGCCTTTAAGTAAAGTTATCCAAGTTCAACTATCTTGTGGACCTTCAGTCATAATTCCTATGCACCTGTCGTTACTGGGAAGGGTGGCGATAGGCCAGAGAATTATCTCAGCATACTAGCCCTCAGCCTGGCGTCACGAACTATAGGGTTAACCTTAACCCCTGATATACTAAAGCAATGCCCTGACTACATTACCCCTACCCCAGAGGCCTACCACAAAGCCTTTTTGGCGTCGCATGAACAGGATTCGAGTGTGTGCCTACTACAGTCGCCACTAGTGAAAGTGTACTCCCCCCAGAAAACAAACTTTATTCATGTGCTGTAAACCGTGTTGCTGTGTACGGGAGAGGTGTTTGTGGTGCACCATACAAGGGGGCCACGAGAAAAGTAAGGGGGGAGGCAAAAATTCATCTACAACTAAGATGTGTAAACTGAGCAATGAGTTCATGCTGCCGGAAAAGCGCGAGAAGAAAGCCCGCGCTGCGCCACGCCTCCGCCCCTGGGCATGGCTGCCAAGTTGCTGTGTCACAGCAGAAAGGGAACTTGGAGATACAGGAGTCGGGCTGCACCGATAACGTCCTTCCTGCCGGCCGCCATTTTGGAGAAGCCCATTATATAAGACACCACGCAAAGCAACCTCTTCAGTCTGCACAGAGAGCCGGAGAGTACAGACATGGCGGAGAGCAGCGTTCCACGTGGTGAAGTTGGCAAAATGGCGCCGGAAAAGCGGAAAGTTGTGGCAGTTGCAGCCCGACTTTTCCAAGAACTTGCTGACCATCTGCAGCGGTTGTCATTAGATGAAGAGGGGGCCTGCAAGAATTGTGCCTAGCAGGACTGTGCTAAGATTGTTTCAGTTCAAAGTTCAGCAACGTAACCACTAAGCTTGTGCCTGACTATTAAGTCAAGAGACTCCTAGCCTGTAGGAGATTCATTAAGGACTGTACCCGGCTGATTTGTGGTAAGGCCATGTTTACCTTTCCCTTCCTATGAACTCTTAGTGTAGGTGGACTGCTGATCCTTACACTCCACTTTGTATATTTCCCTTTAATTGGACTCCTAGTGTAGGTGGACTGCTGATCCTTACACGTCTGATGTATGTATATACCAGCAGCTTCATAAGAACTCTTATGCTAAATGTTGCACTTATCAGGTGAATGCGCCTGAACCATGTTGGAGTGTTGATAAATGTATAGTAGAAATGTATATGGTTCTTGTACACAGGAAGATATCCTCGTGTCTGTGTACATAAAAAATAAGTAAGGTTTGTACATAGAAAGATAGTCTAATGTCTATGTACATAAAAAGTGAGTTAGAGCTCTACACAGAAAATGTTGGTGTGCTGCACGTGTACACTCAACACTAGAAACATAGATGACTCTTGTACATACAAATGTATAGAATGCTAAAGGTGTTTAGTAGTTGCTAAATAGGTGACACCCCGGCTCCTCCGAGGGTAGTAGTATTGCTGTCGCCCATCGCTAGCACCTGTCTCAACAAAAATAGTAGGGAAGATTGCCCTTAAAATAGTACTTACACACATAGTACTTTAACTTACTGACTTAAATGTACTACCTCAAGTTTCTCTAGTACATACACCAAGATAAATGTCTCACTTAAGAAAACACTTAAGGGATTGTAGCCTATTGAAATTCAATTCCTGACAATGTTAGGTACACTTCTTCTTCTCCTTCTTTGCATGTGCGAGACGTTCTACCTGGCCAGTAGGTGTTCTTCCAAATATAGAATTAAACACGTAATGCTTAAAGTAACCTAGGTAGGTTATGTGAAGTGCTCCAGGGGTGTAGCCGATAGACCCTAGCAGCCAATCTTACTGTGACCTAGCTTCCGGCTAGCCAGTGTACCTTATGTGTACTAATAGTGTTGCTCGCGAATATTCGCAATGCGAATTTTATTAGCGAATATCGCATATTCGTGAATTCGCGAATATAGCGCTATATATTCGTAATTATGAATATTCGTTTTTTTTTTGTTTTGTTTTTTCACAGTACACATCACAGTGATCACCCCTCTCTGCTTCCAGCTTATGTGATGTAAAGAAGGCTCTAATACTACTGTTTGAGACTTTGAAATTTGCATATGCTAATTTTCGCATATGCGAATTTTCGCTTATGTTAATTTTTGTTTATGCTAATTTTCGCATATATAAAATTTTCGTATGCGCGAATTTTCGCATATGCGAAAATAAAACACGAATATTACGAATATGCGAATTTAGCGAATATATGACGAATATTCTTCCATATATTCGCGAAATATCGCAAATTTGAATATGGCCTATGCCGCACAACACTATGTACTAACAGGAAACTGATTGTTGGCGAATAAAATGTGTGAGATAATAAAATTGTCTAGTCAGCTTGATGCTAAAGGTATATAGAGCTGTACTTATGTCTAGTTAGCCTCATAAAAATGTGTAGAGAGCTAATAAAATGTCTTAGGAGCTAGCAACTACATGTCAGATAGCTGCCTACATGTCAGATAGCTGCCTGCTTATGCTACCCTGGTTCTGAAGGTTATTCGTCAGTGTGGGCTGGGGATGTGGGAGATTAGGACTCTGTTGAGGAAATTCCTTGACAAGAGGGTTCTGTCTTCTCATTTTCAGAGGCCATTGGCGCTCAAGGACTGCCCAAGTCAGGATCTGGAGGTTGGTTTAGGGCTTTTGAATTCTATCAGGATCCCCTTGAAGTTTTGGGACTTGACTTGGTGCTGCTTCCATTGAAAACTGTGTGTTAGGGACAATCTGAAGTGCAGGAGCTCTGAGGACCGGGGATGTCCCCATGAAGAGTGTGGAGGCATGCTGGAAAGCATGGAGCATTTTCTGCTTCATTGTCCCTTTAACACAGAGGTTTACAACAGGGTGGGCGCTTCCATTGGTTGGCCTAGGCTGGCCAGTCTCTCTTATGTGGAATGAGCCTATGGGGCATTCAGAAACCTTGGAGGCTGGGACCGGTGCACTTTATTCCTAGTCAGCTCAGTGGTCAGGTACTACACGTGGAAGACACAGTGTTTAGTATCGACACAGCGTAAAATCCTCCCTGTGGGTGAGGTGTTTAGGAACATATAGGGTGACCTAAAGGTGCGTTCTCTGGAGTACGAGAGGCTGGGTGAAGGGGCTCTGCCTTTAAAGTGCCTTAGCCTGTTGTCTCCCCCTGGTGGTGGGCTGATGCTGACACATTAGTCTTTTTGTTTTGTGCTGTAAATGTATGGTAATATAGGGTTTCCAGGCTCTGAACTTGTGCTTTAGGGGTTTGTTTTGCTGAAAAGCCTCTTTGTTGTTTGGTTTATAGTGTTATATGTATTTGTTATTGTATTTATTGTTGTTGTCTATGTGTATACTTATGTACTGTCTATATTGTTAGTCTATGTATATTTTATATACTGTATATATTGTGTGATGCGACCTGGGGTTTGGGTTTAGTTTAGGTTGGGTTTAAAGGGGAGGGAGGGGGTTTCTATGGGACTTTTATATATACATACAGAAAATCCTGGACTGGTTCATGGACGTCTGGTAACATGTACTAGGGCTTTGGGTTGCGGGACCAGCTCAGGGCCCAAAACATTTTTAAAAAGTGGTGTTATTTAGTTTGTCTTGATTTGTATTATTTTGGTATAATATTATTATTATTATCATTAATTTTGGTATTGGGTTTTGCATAATTATTTGGTTTTGATATTGCAACTGGGCCAGGGAATTCACATTTAATATTAGTATATATAGAGTATTAATATGTTATGGGTATTATACGAAAAATCTTGTAAATATTGTATATATTTTTTGTTTGTGTGGAGGAATGAGTGTGGGGTGGACCAGTGTTGTATTTTATGCTATGGTGTTGGTTTATAATTCATTATATTGTTATGTTCTGTCAGATATGATATGTTTATTTTTGTAATAAATAATTGTTCTGTTTAAAATGTTTATAAACGATTTACAGGATATAGGATTAGTACAGGATAAGTAATGTAATGCATATACACAGTGACCTCACCAGCAGAATAGCGAGTACAGCTCTGGAGGGTGTGGTCACTAGGTGTGTCTGTGTGTTGCTGAGCTCCTGAGACTCCAGACTTCCAGTGGAGAGAGGCTGATTTTTTCCACCTGCTTTCCCAGGGAGGTGGCAGATTCCTGGGGAAGAGCCTCCTGCAATGGAGCCTCATGGCTCCACTTCCCGTTCTAGGCTGGCGGGGAGCGGAGTGAAAACTTCAACAGCCATTGTTCCGGCCGGGAGAAGATCTGGCAGAGTCTGCAGAAATGCAGGCTCTGCTTCCCAGGCTACGGGTGCCAGCCAGAGATCCACAGGTGGAAGAGGGGCACGGAAAAGCAGTGTGGAGATGTAGTCGGAGAGTGGGCCCGGAGAGTCCAGTTCCACGTACTGCTCCCGCATGGCCACAAGGTTTGCAGAGTATGAGCAGCGCGGCAAGGAGCTGAGGATGGCCAGAGAGGATCTGCGTTCGGCCCAGAATCTGATGAGCACTGGATTCAGAAAGAGCAAGCCAGAACTGAAGAGAAGGATAACATCGCTGAAAGGCGAGATTGTGAAGCTGGAGGCGAGGAGAGCGGAGATACTGGAGGGGAGCGGTCTCTTCAAGGAGAAGCTGATCAACAGTTATCGGTTTGCCGCCATGAAATCCCCAGGTAAGGTGGAGGTGGATGATGGGGAGAGTAGTGGCGGCGAAAATAGTGAGGATGGTGGTGAGGAGGTAAAGGAGGAAGAAAAGAAGATGGAGGAAAGTGTGAATGTTGTAGCTGCTCCATGTGAAACCCAGACCCAGGACAGCTACATTGAGGCTGGACAGGTGGCACTACCACCAAGCGAGAGTGAGGAGGATGACGTGGAGGGTGAGGCTGGGGGTCTGCTGAGGGCAATTGTGATGCAGGAGTCCCCAGCCGACCTCCAGAATTTCACTTTTGGGGACGAGGAATGTGAGGATGTGGTGGTCCAGCAGAGGTCCAAGAAGCGTAAGACGAAGGAGACAGTACAATATGTGTTTGTCCCTTTCCAGCAGTCTGGGCCAGCTGCAAAGCTGGTTCAGGCTGCGGGCTCCCCCAAACTGCCAGACCCCATTCCTGTGGTGGAGCGGGGCCAGCATGGGGAGTACAGTATGGCGTCAGGAAAGGCTAAGGGCGCAATAGTTGTGAAGCCCACCCATCCTGTCGGTAGGGAAGGGCAGGATGGGCTCATGCCGGGCAGCTCTGGCACTGCAGGACCGCCCCAGGGTGGCAGGGGGCGTGTCCAAGTGCCAGAGGCAAGCTACGCTGCCGTGTGCTCGGGGGGCAGTTCCCCGAGTACTGTGGGCACTACTGGCGCCGCGGGGCACTCCCCTGTGAGGGGGGGGAGTGTCCGGGCGCCAGAGAGCGTTGTGTCTGTGTGCTCGGGGGGCGGTCCCCCGAGTACAGTGTGTTCTGTGGGCACTGCGGGGCACTCCCCTGTGAGGGGGGGGAGTGTTCCGGTGCCGGGATCAGTGTCCGGCAATGGCGCCGTGGGAGGAGCTGGGGTGCGCTCGGGGGGGCAGCCCCAGACTCAGGAGGCGTCATTGCCTAGTAAGGAGGAGGAGCCATCGCCATCAGCATTGACCCCAGCAGCAGCCAAGCCAGAGAAAAAGACTTTGGTTAAACCAGCCATACTACAACTCCCAGCCAGCCCAGAGTCAGTTAGGCAGGGTATGAGTGCAGGATGTGAGAATGCTGAGTGTAGTAGTGTTGTGGATGTGAGGAGTGTCAGTGGAGTGAATGTTGGTGGGAGTAGTGGTACGAATGGGAAGTCTGGTATGGATGGAAAAAAGGATGATGTGAATGGTGGTGTGAATGGTGGTTCTGGGTCTGGGTCTGGCCCGGCTGCCCCCCCGGCAATGACTGCTCCAGGAGCTATGCTAATGTCACTGCCGGGGGTCCAGGGGGGTCCCCGTCTCCGTCCGTCCCCGGGGGTTACTTGCAACAGCGCCTTCTGGAGGCTCTGCGTAGGGGAGACAGGTCGATCCAGGTAGAGGGAAGGGGTGAGGTCGACCTGTCTTTCTGGATAGAGAGGCACGGTTTGGGGGCTTTCCGAGAGCAGAATGGGGAGGTGGTCTGGTCCCTCCCGATATCCGGGCAGGACAATAACCGCAGGAATGTGGTCCGTCTCATTTGGAGGGGTGAGGATGCGTGCCCACCTCGCGCTAAAGTGGTTGAGCTCCTCCTCCAGATGGAATTCAGGGCGAGTGACATCTTTGCCCTGATCCACCCCTACGGTACGTCCGAGTTTGACGTCAGTTTCGTTCGGCCAGAGGGTCTCGAACTCTTCTGGTCAAACTACGAGGTGGCGAAGAACGAGCCCGGCTGGCGGGATTTTGCCGTAAAGGCAATTTCCCGTCAGAACTCGGTCAAGAAGGTGACCGTTTTGACCCGTAACGAGTCACTTTCTTGTTACGACATCATGACCTGGCTCGGTCGGTATGGGGATGTGACGGACATGCCCAAGAAAAACATTGATGAGCACGGGATCTGGTCCGGGGCCTGGACGTTTTCCGTCAAACTCAGGCGTTCAGGGAGTACGGTTGCCCACATTCCGTCAGCCGCCTTCCTTGGACGTGACAGGATCCAGGTCTTCTACCAGGGGCAGCCTAAGGTCTGTCACAGGTGCGGTAGCCCCAACCATTTTAGCGCAGCCTGTACTGTACAGGTCTGTGCTTTGTGTGGTGGGGTGGGTCATCTGGCCGCATCCTGTAGGCAGATCCGCTGCCATCTGTGTGGTGTCCTCGGGCACCCTTTCAGCCGTTGTCCTAGCGCCTTCGCCCGTGCGGCGGCCGCTCCGGCTGGGGAGAGCTGTGAAGTTGCCTCGGCTGGAGAGGGTACGAGCAGGGATGGGGGCGCACCAGGGCTAGTGAGGAGGAAGGGCCCCGCCAAACTAAGGCGGGAGGAAAATCGGAGGAGGATTAGGGAGCAGGAGAGTGCCCAACTGACGGGGGTAGCTCCGGCCCCTGCTCCTGAAGCTGGCCCTGAAATTACTGAAGCCCTGGAGGAGGACGTGCTGGATGAGGAGGTCAGGAGACCTCCTCCGATTCCTCCCACTATGAAAGTGTGGATGAGGAGAGTGTAGAGAAGGCCAAAAAGAAAGACAAGGGCAAAAGGAAAGGGAGAAAGAAGAGGTCCAAGCCCTCTCTCCCTCGTACTGCGGGCCGGGTCCAAAGCGGAAGCCTGACTGCCCCCCCTCTGGTTGACCTGTCAAACCGGTACCTCGTCCTTGATAACATCTCCTCCCCCTCCTTGGAGGGGGAAGGTGAGGGCGAGGTGCCTAGGGAGAGAGAGCCTCTGGGGGGAACTGGGCCCTGTCCTGTTGAGGCACCTTCCTCAGAGGGCAGGGCTAGACCAGGGTCGGACGGAGACGGGGACCATATGGACCAGAGTGAGTCCAAAAAAAGGGGTAAAAGCGGTCCTGCCCTTTCTTCTTCTTCTGGGGATGAGGGCACGAAGAAGAAGGGGAAGAAGAAATAAAGGTGAGGCCGTCTAACTTAATCACCCATGATGGCGGCACTCACCCCATTGACGCTGGCATCCATTAACTGTGCCAGCATAAAGTCTGATACGGCTAGATTCGCAGCCTTTGATTTTCTCGGCCGTGTTGAAGCCGACATTTTGTATCTGCAAGAGACCAGGTTGTCAGATCTAGCCTCCCTGGTAAAAGCCAGAAGAGAGTGGAGGCGCGGGCCCTCCCACTGGTCTCTTGCGGCTGAGCCGTATAGTGGGGTGGCGGTCCTTTTTACCGCTCCGGTTGAATGCCGACGGGTTATTGAGTTAGAAATGGGGAGGTGCCTGATCTTAGATGTCCTCATGAAGGGGCAAGAGCTCCGGCTCATTAACATCTACGCCCCACAAACCAAGTGGGGCCGCAAAGATCTCTTTATGAGGATTAAGCCCTTCCTTTTTACTAGCCGGCAAGTGATTTTTGGAGGGGACTTCAATAATGTCACGAGGTCCCAAGATAGGAGAGGTTCCAATGGTCCGCTGGCTTACGATAGCGTGGCCATCAATAATATAGTTAGGGAAGCTCGCCTAGAGGACGCCCACATCCGGAGCCCCTCAGGCCACGTGGGTTTCACCTAGCATCGAGGTAGCTGCAGGTCTAGGATAGACAGGTTTTATTTAAAGGAGGAAGCCGTCTCTTCCGCAGTGTCCGTGGTTGAGGTGGAATTCTCCGATCACTGTATGATTTTGTTTTCCTTGAATGTTTCAGAGACCCCCCGGATGGGTAAAGGTTATTGGAAGCTGAATTCGTCCCTCCTGGAGGAAGCGGAGATAAGACAGTCCTTTGAGGATTTTCTTCAGAGTCAGGTACCTTTACTGGACTTTTGTAGTAGTAAGTCAGAGTGGTGGGAGATATTCAAGAAGCGGGTTGCGGGGTTCTTCCGCCAGCTCTCGAGCCTCAGGTCCCTGAATAGGTACCGCCTGTATCAGGGTCTGAGGAGGAAACTCGAGCTCCTTGTCTCGACTGGAGGTAGCCGGGAGGATATCTCCAGAGTGAAATCCTTGCTGATGGGGTGTCAGTACGATAGGCACGCATCTTTGGTTTTTGAGAGGGATTACGGGAGGTACCGCTCGCCCGACCCTTACAAGAACTGTAAGATGTCAGTGAGTAGTAAAGTGGTCTCAGGACTGATTGATAGTACGGGATCTCTGAATCGGTCCAGATCAGGGATCCTGGAGGTCGTCAGATCCTTCTACTCGCACCTCTTGGGAAGGAAGGATCTAGATCGAGACGGGATGTCGGCTTTCCTGGCTGAAACTATTCCTGAGCCAGGGGTAGACCCCTCTCTTGATGTTTTGGCAGAAGAAATCAGGGAAGAGGAAGTGAGACTGGCGATCGAGGGGCTCGCCCCCAAGAAGTCGCCAGGTCCGGATGGCTTAACATCCGAGTGGTACAGGACCTTTAAGAAGTCTTTAGCTCCCCTCTTGACTGAGGTATTCAATGAGTGTCTCTCCTCGGGCACTCTACCAAAGTCAATGAGGAGGTCAGCCCTGATTCTTCTGTCAAAGGGTAAAGATCCTAGCCGGATTGAGAATTGGAGGCCCATAGCTCTTCTCAATACGGACAGGAAGCTTCTGGCCAAGATACTGTTTAATCGGTTGGTGAAGTTTGCACCCCGGCTCCTTTCGGGGGCCCAGCACTGCTCTGTTCCAGGCCGAAGCACCTTAAGTGCTGTCCTCAGTGTCATGGAGGCAGTGGAGCGGAGTAGTGCGGGTCTCTGGAAGGGGTACATGCTGTCCTTGGATCAGGCCAAAGCATTTGATCGGGTGAACCACGAGTACCTCTGGTCCGTCCTCCTGAGATATGGCTTACCGAGTACTTTTGTGAATTGGCTTGTCACCTTATATGCAGGGGCAGAGAGTTTCCCGCTGGTGAACGGTTGGTCTGGCCGCTCTTTTGAGGTGGGGTCCGGAGTCCGTCAGGGTTGTCCTTTGAGCCCGCTGTTATACGTGTTCGCAATCGATCCCTTCGTCCGGAGGGTAGATTGTGGGCCGTTGGCGGGAGTCGGGATGACTCTGGCGGAGCCGGATGTCGCCCAGAGAGTGGTGGCGTACGCTGATGATGTCACTATTTTCGTCTCCTCACAGGAGGAGGTCGATGTGGTGATGTCAGAGGTGGACCGCTACTCGGAGGCATCCGGGTCCAAGATCAACCGGGATAAGTGTGAAAGTCTCTGGCTGGGAGGGGGAGATCCCACGTTTGATCTCCCGGGCACCCTTCCAGGGCTCCAAGAGTCAGCAAAAATTCTGGGCATCACATTCGGCCAGGATGATTATCCCACCAAAAACTGGGACGGTAAGCTCCAGGATGCCACTCAGAGGGTGAACCAGTGGAAGGGTTGGTCTATGACCCTCAGGGAAAGGGTACACCTGATCAAATCGTACCTGCTCCCCTTGTTTAGCTATCTGGGCAGTGTATGTATCTTACCAGAGGCTTACTACACTAGGATCTACAGCCTGTTTTTCCAACTGTTATGGGGGAACAGGTTGAACCTAGTCAAGAGGGAGGTTACGTACCGCACGAGGAGACTAGGGGGTTTATCTATGGTAAACCCCGTGGTGTTCTTAACGAACACCTTCTTGAAAGCCAACATTGCAAACCTCTGGAAAGAGAGGGCTCCTCCGTGGGTACTCTCCTGCAGGGAGTGGTTTCGGCCTTTCTTCCAGGAATGGGAGACAGGAGGGCAAGTGAAGGACCTCCGTACGCCCCATGGATATCTTCCGGCTTACGCTACCCCGACTCTGAAGGCGATACGTCGGTGGGGTCTGGGAGTGTGGGAGATCAGGACCCAGTCAAGGCAGTTCCTTGACAAACGGGTTCTGTTGACCCACTTCCAGAAGCCTCTGGCGCTCAGGGACTGCCCAGGTCGGGATCTGAGGGTGGGGTTGTATCTTTTAAACATGAAAAGGATCCCCCAGAAGTTTTGGGACTTGGCCTGGCGCTGCTTTCAGGGGAAGCTATGTGTAAAGGACAACCTGAAGTACAGGAACTCTGATGACCGGGGATGTCCCCGAGAAGAGTGCCGGGACACGCTGGAAAGCATGGACCACTTCCTGCTTCATTGTCCCTTTAACATAGGGGTCTATAACAGGGTGGGCGCTTCCATCGGCTGGAGTCAACTTGCCGGCCTTGCCTATCCGGAGTGGGCTTATGGGGCATTCAGGAACCTGGGTGTCCGAGATCGGGGCACTTTATTCTTAGTCAGTTTAGTGGTTAGGTACTACACGTGGAATGCACGGTGCTTAGTGTCGACCCAACAGAAAATCCTCTCCGAGGTGGAGGTATGTAGGAACATCACTGGTGACCTTGGGAAGATCAGGTCTTTGGAGTATGGCAGTCTTGGTACCAGTAGGGCTTCTCTCCTGTGGAGAGGTTTCTCATTTCATGTGCCCTAGGTACTAAACCTTTTGGGTAGAGTACCTTTTATTTTTGGTTAGGGGCAGTGTTACAGGGGTAGAGATAGGGTGAGGGCAGGGTCAGATTTATTGTAGAGATAGAATTAGGGAGAATTGTAGGGGGAGTTAGGGAAAGAGTATAAAATGATTTATGTATCAGGTCTGCCATCCTTCTCCCTGGTGGTGGGCTGATGCATGTGCACATTAGATTTTTGTTTTGTTTTCAATTTACATGGTATGAAGGGCTTACAGGCAACCAAACTTGGGCCTAAAGGGGGTGGTGGTTCAGAATGTATAAGGTTGTATATAAGTTGGTTGGGAGGAGTGTTAGGTGGGGAGGGTGTATTTGTGGGTGGTGGTTTTGTGGTGTTTTGGGGTCCTGACATGGGTCAGTTAAGGACTGGACTTTGAGAACTGTATGGACGGTATGGACTCTGACCCATGTACAGGAGGGGTGGTGTGGGTGAGGGGACAGTTTTAGTGTAGGTGTTTTCCGTTATTTTCTGTAGTGTATTTTTGTGTATTTTCAGTGATTTTTGTATATATTGTGTTTTGTATATATTGGGTTTTGTATTTATATTGTTTTATATTGTTTGATATTATATAGTGTATAGTGGCAGTCGGGCCAGTAGTTAAGTGGTGTCATATGTGTTTATGTGTATATATATGTGTGCGTTTATGTGTATATACATGTGTATGTATGTATATCTATATGTATATGTATATGTATGTGTATGTGTATGCTTGTGTATATGCATGTATACATGTTTGTGTAGAAAATTTTATATTTTAATTTTTCCTCCTTGGGGGGGCTGCTTCCCTCCGGTGTCTCTGCTCTCCTCGCCTCCGGCTTCACGGTCTCGCTTTTCGGCGGTGTTGTCCTCTTCTTTGGTTCTGGCTTGCTCTTTTTGGGTCCGGTTTCTGGGCCGTGCGCGGGTCCTCTCTGGCCGTCCTCGGCTTCTTGCCGTGCTGGGCGTGCTTCGCGGGCCTTGCGGCTGTGCGGGGGCGGTGCGTGGGGCTGGGCTCTTTGGGCCCTCTCTCCGGCCGCATCTCCGCGCTGCTTTTCCCTGCCCTTCTTTCACCGGTGGATCTCTGGCTGGGAGGCAGAGTGTTATTTAGTAGCAAGTTGTACTGGAATTTATTTATTTATTTATTTTTTTTGTTAGTTATTTATTTATTTATTTATTTTTCCTTTGGGCTGGCCGGTTAGGCAGATTTTGTTTTTGCAATTTTATTTATGTTATGTTTGTTATAGCTGGTTAAGCTTGTTTTTGTTTTATGTTTTGTATCAGATTTGTTTTTCATTTTTATAATAAAAAGAGTTACAGGATATAACTCAAGATCAGTTCAGGGTAAGTAATGTAATGTATGTACACAGTGACCCCCACCAGCAGAATAGTGAGTACAGCTCTGGAGAGAGGTTGTGTTCTGCTGAGCTCCTGAGACTTCCACAGAAGCAGTGATTTCCTTCCGCCCCTCCCCAGGTGTGTGGCAGACACCTGGGTAGGTTCTCCTGCTATGGAGCCCAGGGGATCTGGAGCTTCATCTTGCACTCCCCGTACCCGGCCGGCGGGAAGTGCCAAGGAAAATGCCACGGCCAATAATCCGGACGGAATTAGGAGAACAACCAGGGCTCACAGTAATGTGGTGCCCCCTCCCCCGTCCTCAGCTGGGAGCTGCAAAGCCTCCAGCAAAAGCCCTGCAAGGAAGAGAAGCTCTTCCAGGCAGAGGAGTGCAGTGAAGGCAGCTGTCTCTGGGTCCTCACAACCCCAGCAATGGGGGGAAAAGGGGAACAGAGAATCACTGGCGACCTTTGGATCAAGAATCCAGGCGAAGATAGCTGAATATGAACAGCTTGGAAAGCAGCTTCGTGGCCTTAGAGAAGATCTAAAGTTTGCCATCTATCAAGCGGATCAGGCACCTAAGGCAAAGAGATCAGCATTCAACACCAAGGTGAGGTCTCTGAGGAAAGAGGTGGAGGAGCTTGTGAGGAGGAGATCGGACATTCTGGAGGGTGCTGGGTTTCTTGGTGAGAAGCTAATTCATGAAGAGAGGTTCTCCAGCATGAGGGCCTCCAGAGGTGGTGAAAGTCCGCAAGATGAGGATTGCCGCAGTGAGGAGGAGGAGATGGAGGAAGGTGAAGGAGGTGAGGAGGGCAATGTGAGTGAGGGGGATATGGACACTGTATCGGTATGTGCCGCCATTGCTACCCCTGACCCCCCAACTTACCCTGAGTGCAGACTATATAAACCCGGCTCAGGTGGCCTTACCTCTCTCCAGTGAGGAGGATGATGGCAGTGACTGCGGTGAAGGCAGCGGCTTGGCAGACGGGGGTCTCCTGTGGGCGATTGTAATGCAGGAGTCCCCCACCCGTCTAGAAAATTTTTCTTTTGGAGACGATTTGGGCCCAGAAGAGAAGAGGAGGAATAAAAAAAAAAAAAAAGGGCAAGAAAAGAAAGAAAACTGAGGGACAAGTGAAGTTTGTCTTCTCTCCCTTCCAGCAGTCTGAGTCGGTTGAAAAGTCGGTTCAGGGTGCTGGTTCCCCCAACCTGCCAGACCCCGTTTCTGTAGTGGAGCGGGGCCAGCATGGGGGATACAGTAGTGCACCCAAAATGGCCGTGGGTGCTATAGAAAAAAAAGGGCACCCTCCTGTGAGGGGAGAGCGTGTCCAGTCACCAGAAAATGGCGTCAGATTCACCCGTTCAGTTGAAGTGGGCGGTACTGGTCCTGGCGCTGCAGGGCACTCTCCTGTGAGGGGGGGGAGTGTCCGGGCACCGGACCTTGTTGGTTCAGGGGGCGGTCCCCTAGGTGACACGGTGGGTATCGGTTCTGGCGCCAGGGGGCACTCCGCTGTAAAGGGGGAGGTTCCCTGTGCGTCGGCTGTAGCAGGCGTAGCGGGAGTGAGTCTGGAGGGACAGTCATTTTGCGAGGGGGCGTGGCCACCTATGTCAGAGGTGGAGCGTGTGTCTGCACCCCAAGAGACGGGAAGAAAGAACTATGCAGCGCCAATTCTGAAACCGGCAGCCATTAAACATGCAAAAGACCCAGCCAGCCCAGTCTGTAACACACCAAGGGAGAGTGTAGGCAAGAGTGAAAGTGAGAACAAAAATGGTAATGTGCAAAATGTGAATTATGGTGGTGTGCATGGGAGGAGTTGTGGTAGCAGTGTGGATGAGGGGGGAACTTGTGGGGTGCAAGAGAGGGGTGCAAGTGGTGGGCAAGAGAGGGGTGCAAGTGGAGTGAAAGAGAGGGGTGCAAGTGGGGTGCAAGAGAGGGGTGCAAGTGGAGTGCAAGAGAGGGGTGCAAGTGGGGTGCAAGAGAGGGGTGCTAGTGGGGTGCAAGAGAGGGGTGCAAGTGGGGTGCAAGAGAGGGGTGCAAGTGGGGTGCAAGAGAGGGGTGCAAGTGGAGTGAAAGAGAGGGGTGCAAGTGGGGTACAAGAGAGGGGTGCAAGAGGGGTGCAAGAGAGGAGTGCAAGTGGAGTGCAGGAGAGGGGTGCAAGTGGGGTGCAAGAGAGGGGTGCAAGTGGGGTGCAAGAGAGGGGTGCTAGTGAAATGCAGGTGAGGAGCGGTAGTGGAATGGGAGAGAGAGGTGTTATGGCTGATGTTTCTGTCAAGAATAATGGTCCTGGTTTGGTTTCTGGTTCGACTGCCCCCCCCCGGTAGTGGCCGCTTCTCCCAGAAGCTATGCCAGCGTCACTGCCGGGGGATCCCCATCTCCATCTGGCTCTGGGGGTCACTTGCAACAGCGCCTCCTGGAGGCTCTACGTAGGGGAGACAGGTCGATCCAGGTAGAGGGGAGGGGTGAGGTTGACCTGTCTTTTTGGATAGAAAGACACGGCTTAGGCGCCTTCCGAGAACAAAATGGGGAGGTGGTCTGGTCCCTCCCGCCATCCGGGCAGGAAAGTGGCCGTAGGAATGTGGTCCGTTTAGTGTGGAGGGGCGAAGATGCGTGTCCGCCTCGGGGTAAGGTGGTTGAGCTCCTCCTCCAGATGGAATTCAGGGCAAGTGACATCTTTGCCCTGATCCACCCCTACGGTACTTCCAAGTTTGACATCAGCTTCGCTCGGCCAGAGGGTTTGGAACTTTTCTGGTCGAACTATGAGGTGGTGAAAAGCGAGCCCGGCTGGCGGGATTTCGCCGTAAAGGCGATATCCCGTCAGAATTTGGTCAAGAAAGTGACCGTTTTGACACGTAACGAGTCACTATCTTGCTATGACATCATGACCTGGCTCAGCCGATATGGGGATGTGACGGACATGCCAAAAAAGAACTATGACGAACATGGGATCTGGTCTGGGGCCTGGACGTTTTCCGTCAAACTGAAGCGTTCGGGGAGCACTGTTGCCCACATCCCATCAGCTGCTTTTCTTGGGAGAGACAGAATCCAAGTTTTCTACCAGGGGCAGCCCAAGGTCTGTCACAGGTGTGGCAGCCCCACTCACTTTAGCGCAGCCTGTACCGTGCAGGTCTGTGCACTGTGCGGTGGGGTAGGTCATCTTGCCGCATCCTGTAGGCAGATCCGGTGTCATCTGTGTGGTGTCTTAGGACACCCTTTCAGCCGTTGTCCTAGCGCCTTTGCCCGTGCAACGGTCACCTTTGCTGGAGACAGCAGTAATGTTGCTTCAGCTGGGGAGGGCACGAGTGCGGGTGAAGGTGCAACAGGGTCAGTGAAGAGGAAAAGTCCCGCCAAGCTGAGGCGGGAGGCTTATCGGAGAAGGAGCAGGGAACTGGAGAGTTCCCATGTGGCAGGGGTAGCTTCTGACCCTGCTCCAGAGGTTAGTCCTGAAACTGCTGAGGCCCTGGAGGAGAATGTGCTGGATGAGGAAATGAGGAGAATCTGTAGAGAAGAGGGCAGCAAGGCCGATCTTTCAGATTCCTCCCACTATGAAAGTGTGGATGAGGAGGGTGAAGAGCAGCCAAAAAAGAAGGGCAATAAAAGGGGAAAGAAGAGGTCGGAGCCCTCTAGTCCCCGTGCTACGGACCAGGTCCCAAGCGGAAGCTTACCTGCCCCCCCTCTGATTGATCTGTCTAATCGGTACTCTGTCCTTGAAGACATCTCCTCCCCTTCCTTGGAGGAGGGGGTCAAGGATGGGGTGCCTGAAGTGGGGAAGCCTCCAGGGGGAACTGGGCCCTGTCCTGATGGGGCAATTTCCTCAGCGGATGGGGCCAAACCGGAGCCAGGTGGAGATGGGGATTCAAAAATGGACCTGTCAGTATCAAAAAAACGGTCCAAAGAGAAGGAAGCCTCCTCGTCTGGGGATGAGGGGGTGAAGAAAAAGCAGAAATGAGGATGTTAGGGTCGTCTAACTCAATCACCCATGATGGCGGCACTCACCCCATTGATGATGGCATCTATTAACTGTGCCAGCATAAAGTCTGATACGGCTAGATTCGCAGCCTTTGATTTTCTCGGCCGCGTTGATGGCGACATTTTCTTTTTACAAGAGACCAGGTTGTCAGATCTAGCCTCCCTGGTAAAAGCCAGGAGAGAGTGGAGGCGCGGCCCCTCCCACTGGTCTCTTGCGGCTGAGTCGTATAGTGGGGTGGCGGTCCTTTTCACCGCTCCTGTTGAATGCAGACGGGTTATTGAGTTAAAAATGGGGAGGTGCCTGATCTTAGATGTCTTCATGAAGGGACAAGAGCTCCGGCTTATTAACATCTACGCCCCGCAAACCAAGTGGGACCGTAAAGATCTCTTTATGAGGATTAAGCCCTTTCTTTTTACAAGCTGACAGGTGATCTTTGGAGGGGATTTCAATACTGTCACGAGATCCCAAGATAGGAGAGGCTCCAATGATCGGTTGGCTTATGACAGCATAGCTCTCAATAGTATAGTTAGGGAAGCTCGCCTAGAGGATGCCCACATCCGGAGCCCCTCAGGCCATGTGGGTTTCACCTATCATCGAGGTAGCTGGAGGTCTAGAATAGACAGGTTTTATTTGAAGGAGGAAGCCGTCTCTTCTGCAGTGTCCGTGGTTGAGGTGGAGTTCTCCGACCACTGTATGATTTTGTTTTCCCTGAATGTTTCAGAGACCCCCCGGATGGGTAAAGGTTATTGGAAGCTGAATTCGTCCCGCCTGGAGAAAGCGGAGGTAAGACAGTCCTTTGAGGATTTTCTTCAGAGTCAGGTACCTTTACTGGACCTTTGTAGTAGTAAGTCAGAGTGGTGGGAGATATTCAAGAAGAGGGTTGCGGGGTTCTTCCGCCAGCTCTCGAGCCTCAGGTCCCTGAACAGGTATCGCCTGTATCAGGGACTGAGGAGGAAACTGGATCAGGCCAAAGCATTTGATCGGGTGAACCATGACTACCTCTGGTCCGTCCTCCTGAGATATGGCTTACCGTGTACTTTTGTTAATTGGCTTAAGATCTTGTATACAGGGGCAGAGAGTTTCCCGCTGGTGAACGGTTGGTCTGGCCACTCTTTTGAGGTGGGGTCCGGAGTCCGTCAGGGTTGTCCTTTGAGCCCGCTTTTATACGTGTTCGCAATCGACTACTTCGTCCGGAGGGTAGATTGTGGGCCGTTGGCGGGAGTCGGGATGAGTCTGGCGGAGCTGGATGTTGCCCAGAGAGTAGTGGCGTACGCTGATGATATCACCATTTTCGTGTCCTCGAGAGAGGAGGTTGATGTGGTGATGTCGGAGGTGGAACGCTACTCGGAGGCATCCGGGTCTAAGATCAACCGGGATAAGTGTGAAAGTCTTTGGCTGGGAGGGGGAGATCCCACGTTTGATCTCCCAGACACCCTTCCAGGGCCCCAAGAGTCAGCAAAAATTCTGGGCATCACATTCGGCCAGGATGATTATCCCACCAAAAACTGGGATGGTAAGCTCCAGGATGCCACTCAGAAGGTGGACCAGTGGAAGGGTTGGTCTATGACCCTCAGGGAAAGGGTACACCTGATCAAATCGTACCTGCTCCCCTTGTTTATTTATCTGGGCAGCATATGTATCTTGCCAGAGGCTTACTATACTAGGATCTACAGCCTGTTTTTCCAACTGTTATGGGGGAACAGGATGAACCAAGTCAAGAGGGAGGTTACGTACCGCACGAGGAGACTAGGGGGTTTATCTATGGTAAACCCTGTGGTGTTCTTAACGAACACCTTCTTGAAAGCTAACATCTCGAACCTCTGGTCAGAGAGGGCTCCTCCGTGGGTACTCTCCTGCAGGGAGTGGTTTCGGCCTTTCTTCCAGGAATGGGAGACAGGAGGGCAAGTGAAAGGCCTCCGAACGCCCCATGGATATCTTCCGGCTTACGCTACCCCGACTCTGAAGGCGATACGTCGGTGGGGTCTGGGAGTGTGGGAGATCAGGACCCAGTCAAGGCAGTTCCTTGACAAACGGGTTCTGTTGACCCACTTCCAGAAGCCTCTGGCGCTCAGGGACTGCCCAGGTCGGGATCTGAGGGTGGGGTTGTATCTTTTAAACATAAAAAGGATCCTCCAGAAGTTTTGGGACTTGGCCTGGCGCTGCTTTCAGGGGAAGCTATATGTGAGGGACAATTTGAAGTGTAGGAGATCTGATGACCGGGGGTGTCCCCGAGAAGAGTGCGGGGACATGCTGGAAAGCATGGACCATTTCCTGCTTCATTGTCCCTTTAATATAGGGGTCTACAACCGGGTGGGCGCTTCTATCGGCTGGAGTCAACTTGCCGTCCTTACCTATCCGGAGTGGGCTTATGGGGCATTCAGGACCCTGGGTGGCCGTGATCGGGGAACTTTATTCTTAGACAGTTTAGTGGTTAGGTACTACACGTGGAATGCACAGTGTTTAGTATCTACACAGCGGAAAGTCCTCTCCGAGGTGGAGGTCTGTAGAAACATCACTGGTGACCTCGGGAAAATCAGGTCTTTGGAGTATGGCAGTCTTGGTACCAGTAGGGCTTCTCTCCTATGGAGAGGGTTTTCTTTTGATGTGCCCTAGGTACTAGACCTTTTGGGTAGAGTACCCTTGATTTGGTTAGGGACAGTGATGTAGGGACAGGGTTAGGGTGATAGTAGGGTCAGTTTATTTTTAGGGATAATGGTAGAGAGAGAGGTAGGGTGGAGTTAGGGAAAGAATATACATTTTGTATGTATCAGGATTGCCATCCTTCTTCCTGGTGGTGGGCTAATGCATGTGCACCGTAGCTTTTTGTTTTGTTTTCAGATGTTAAGGTTATGAAGGGCTTACAGGCACTGAACTTGGGCCTAAAGTGGGTTGTATTGTATTGTGTTTATGTAATTGTAATGCTGATAATGATAAAGTTGGTTGGGAGGAGTTCTAGGTTGGGAGGGTGTATTTGTGGGTGGTGGTGGTTGTTTGTTTTGGTGGACCTGGCATGGGTCAGTTAAGAACTGGACATTGAGGACTATGAACTGTATGGACTCTGACCCATGTACAGGAGGGTGGGTGGTGTGGGTGAAGGGACAGTTTAGTGTAGGTTGTTTTATTGTATTTGTAGGTGTATTTTCTGTATATTTAGGTATATATAGGTTATATGTATAATATGTTATAATTTTGTTTATCTTATATTATGGCAGTCGAACCAGTTGTTATTTTTGTAGTAATTTTTCTTGTATCCCGTAGAGGATTTCGTTTTTCTTTGGTCTAGGTCTTCTTTTCCCCAAGTTTGGGTGTTTTTGAGTTATAGATTTAATTTTCTTTCTTAACAATTAGGGGGAAAAAAAATAAAATAAAGTATGTATATATATATATATATATATATATATATATATTAAATTAATGGGGTGTAGTGGGAGTCCTTGTTGTGTGTGTTTTCCCAAGTTTGGGTGTTTTTGAGTTACAGCTAAATAGTGCTATTTTTATGTTTCTTTTTTGGTAACGCAAGTTGAGTATGTATGTGAGTGTTGTTAGATATTTGGTTATGTAAGGTGCGTCTCTAGTATTTTCTAGGGAAAACTGGGCTGGCCGATTACGCAGGATTTATGTTCTTTTATTTGAAATGTAAAGTTTGGGTTTTATGTTATTTTATGTTGTTGTTTTCAGTTATGGCAAAGTTGTGCTGGTTTTGTGTTTGTTATGATTTACATTTTTCTAATAAAAAAGATTTACAGGATATAACTCAGGATCAGTACAGGATAAGTAATGTATGTACACAGTGACCCAACCAGCAGAATAGTGAGTGCAGCTCTGGAGTATATATAATACAGGTTATCACAAAGTTCGCTGCTTCAGTGTTTTTAGATCTTTTAGTCAGATGTTTCTGTGGTTACTGAAGTACAATTATAACCAGCTTTTATTGACAAATACATCAAGTTTATGTAATTAATCAATATTTTCAGGACTTCTTCAGTTTGCCCTGGCACGCTGGATATCATCTTCAGGGCCAAATTCTGACTGGTGACAACTCATTTTTGCCTGGTCAGTGCTCAGAATTTATCCCAATTTCTGGGTTTTTTGTTTGTCCCCCCACTTTTTAGGGATTGATCATGGGTACTCACTGCAACAGAGATCTGGGAAGTTTCCTGGTCATAGACTCAACATTTCAATGTCTTGTTCAATGAGCCACTTAGTTGTCATCTTGTGACATGGTCTCCATGCTGGGAAAAATCCTTATTCATCAATAAATCCTGGAAGAAGTTGATCTTGGAGGATGTTTAGATGCCAGCAATGCCAGGACCGTCTCCTATAGAGGATTGAACTCCAGGACTGGTTTAACACCAGTGCAGAACTTGCTCAGGAATGGCAGGTGTCAGGATACCTGCACTAACAGTAAGGCGAAAGCTTTTGGGGGCACCTGGTGTCAAGATAAGCAGCATAGGAGCCACTTCTCTCCAAGCATGAAGGACAGACTATTACGGACCCATGTGCCCCCTTTCAAGGTGAAAGGTGGGGGTATCTTATGTTCTGCAGAAAGTGCAGGAATTGGGCTGCAATAGAGTAAGGGTAGAGTTATTTTCTTTGATTAAGCCCCCCTCCCCTCCCCCAGACTCTGGAACATCTGAAAGAATGATTGTCCTGAGAAGAAAAGGTGATGCTGCCATGAGTCCTGTATCGCCTCTTGAGACCATTCATGTCATGAATAAAATATGGGATCTAAACATCCTCCAAGAGATACTTCTTCCAAGCATCCAGTAGCCATTTGGTGATGGACAAGACTTTATTCAGCATGATGGAGACCATATCACAAGGCGAAAGTGATAACTAGGCGGACAAAACAAGCAATTTTGGGTCCATGGCCTCCCCAGATTTCTACCCTGTTAACACCCTGTGGTCAAACCCACAAAAGTGTGTGGACAAACGAAAACACAGCACTTGTGATAAACTCCAAGCAGTGATCAAGTTTACATAGTTGAGTCGTTTGACTTACATCCACACCCATCCACTTTGGGAAGGATTCACACAAGGTAGTGCCTTATCTTATGTTTTTATTGTACCAGTCAGGCCTTGGCCCAGAAGCTGATATCCAGCGTGACAGGACGAATTGCTGAAGTTTTGAAAAAGAAGGGTCAACACTGTAAATATTGAGTATTTAAAAATAAAAGATAAACAAAAGTATTAAAATGCTTAAATTCTGTGTGAAAACTAAAATTTGTGTCATTCTTAAAAACTTTTGTCAATCCAATGAAAAAATAGATGACCGAGATGGCACTCACCAAAATGGTTTATTTTATTCAAATTCTGCGGTGTGTACAGACAAAGGCTGGTAGAAGTGAGAGGGCGGAACGTCCTGACGCACTTTTATTTGCCCTTGTATGACGAACACCCTGCCCTCTCACTTCTACCTGCCCTTGTCTGTGCGCACCACAGAATTTGAATAAAGGAAACCATTTTGGTGAGTGCCGACTCGGTCATCTATTTTCTCATTGGGTTGCATACCTACTGTTCAGACTGAGCATCACTAGTGTTGTCTATGGTTGGCATGGTGTGAACATTGCCTAGTCATGCGTGTGCCGGACACTACCTCTCTTAGTCCCTCTTTTGGCCACAGCTGTATCTATACAATCTAATATTGTGTTCAGAGGTGGACTTATGCTTTCAAATAACCATTGAAAAGATTTTTTGTGGCTTTTAACAGAAACAAAAAGGTTGATGTTTAATATGCAGCCACGTATCTGTAACAAAGTTCCGGTGAGGAGCTATTTAATAACCATGCAGACTGCTGAATGCCTCTACATTTTCCATTGTGGTGAGGCGATAATGGCTTCTTATTCACTATTTGATTGATTCCTGACCTCCCAGTCTCCAGCACAATTGACAGAAGATTGCCTGACCCCGTATAACAGCGCTGAACGTGTAACACATGTCTGCACTGATCACGGCAGCCGCTGAAATGAAATAAGAAACTTGCCAAGAACTCGGGGGCCTGACACTCGACACAGTTCAACTGAAATCTTATTCTTCTCTCTGGTGTGAATACGTTCCCAGGCGCTCCGGGCTGTTATAAAGACTAGTGGCATCTCTATACTTTAAATGAGTCCAGACTCATTGGCTCACGGAATATTTGCATGAGCTGAAACACGAACCTGCATCTAAATTGAATTCTTCAATCTCATTCCTATATTTGGCTCCTGCAGTGGTTTAAGTTTTTTCATGATCTGTGCTGTGTGTCTGCCATCTAGTGCATGGTTGGAAGAATACATGTAGCGCTCACTCGGTGACTCCCTGTCTGTTGAAAAACAACAACTCCGATCATGTCCCAACAGCTTGCGAGTGACATGTAACTTTTTCCAAAATTTCCATTCCTTGGGAAGGAGGATCAGCGTTGCAGAACGCAGGTCAGACTAAAGTTATGTTCACACCACAGAATTTCCGTGGCTGGATTCCGCATTAGAAATCTGCAAGGAGATTCCGGAGTAGAAGCATGCCGTTGAATTCAACAGGATTCTCATGCACTGTTCACATGGCAGAATTTCCATGCCAGATGTTTCTGGCACAGAAATTCCCATTCTGAAGATTCCGCATGGCATGCATAGCTGTCTATGACACTGCAATTTCCCATCTATGAGGCGCCCGCATTCCCTGGAATGTCCGTCTGGAGATTATCCGTGCAGACATTCCAAAGTTTGAACCTAGCCTGAGGCTACCCATATGCACCTAACACCTGGTTAAATCAAGGTAGAACCATGGCTGCAAACAGCAGCTCATTGGATATTTTTATTGCAGTCACATGACCATACTCACAAAAAACCTACTGATTTCTATGGGAGAGTCTTGTGACCATGCTCTGTGACCTGTGCAATAAGAGGGAGAAAGAGGAGCTATCCACTTCACTTATTGAGAGTAGTGGATCCTGTGTTATCTGCCCCCAGCCTTATAATAGAGGTGTTAAAAAGCCACCCTCGCTACAACAATGAAATGACTGCTGGCCCCAGCATACACAACACAATCTTGAAACTGACAGGAAGGATCAGCCTATTGCGGGAGGGCAAAAGAGCGGGACTGCAGGTATGGAGGCAAGGCTTTAAGGCCCTCTCGGGGCAGTAAACCTTAATATTAGAGCCAAGCCACCAGAAGCTTTACCTCTCTGCAGTGTTTCCAACTGTATTCTAGCATATTTACTGCCCTCTCCATACAAGCTGTCTAATTAGGCGTTGCATCCTTTGAAAGTGCGCCACCGCAATCCACATTGATGAGTTTTGCAGAATATACAGTAACTGGGGCATCAACACCATCTTAACTAAATTAGCATGGCCAACCACTGATAAAGGTAGTTTCCATCATATGGAGACCTTCTGAGAACTCCAGTTTAGAAGAGGTAGCAAGTTGATAGGGACAAAGTCATGAACAAAAGGGGTCACTTGTATTCCCAAATACCTAAAACTGGAGACTAACAATGCTATGTTCTGCAAACTGTGGGATCGGGGGAAGTTGATCACGGGGCATAAGAACAGACTTATCACAATTTATCAGAAGACCTGAGAATGACCCAAACTCAAGGATCACCCACATACCGTATATACTCGAGTATAAGCCGAGTTTTTCAGCACGATTTTTCGTGCTGAAAACACCCCCCTCGGCTTATACTCGAGTGAACTCCCCCACCCGCAGTGGTCTTCAACCTGCGGACCTCCAGAGGTTTCAAAACTACAACTCCCAGCAAGCCCGGGCAGCCATCGGCTGTCCGGGCTTGCTGGGAGTTGTAGTTTTGAAACCTCCGGAGGTCCGCAGGTTGAAGACCACTGCGGCCTTCAACATCATCCAGCCCCCCTCTCACCCCCTTTAGTTCTGACTACTCACCTCCGCTCGGCGCTGGTCCGGTCCTGCAGGGCTGTCCGGTAAGGAGGTGGTCCGGTGAGGAGGTGGTCCGGGCTGCTATCTTCACCGGGGAGGCCTCTTCTAAGCGCTTCGGGCCCGGCCTCAGAATAGTCACGTTGCCTTGACAACGACGCAGATACGTCGTTGTCAAGGCAACGGCTCTATTCCGGGCCGGAAGCGCGGAGAAGAGGCGCCCCCGGTGAAGATAGCAGCCCGGACCACCTCCTCACCGGACCACCTCCTTACCGGACAGCCCTGCAGGACCGGACCAGCGCCGAGCGGAGGTGAGTACTCAGAACTAAAGGGGGTGAGAGGGGGCTGGATGATGTTGAAGGCCGCAGTGGTCTTCAACCTGCGGACCTCCGGAGGTTTCAAAACTACAACTCCCAGCAAGCCCGGACAGCCGATGGCTGCCCGGGCTTGCTGGGAGTTGTAGTTTTGAAACCTCTGGAGGTCCGCATGTTGAAGGCCGCAGTGGTCTTCAACCTGCGGACCTCCGGAGGTTTCAAAACTACAACTCCCAGCAAGCCCGGACAGCCGATGGCTGCCCGGGCTTGCTGGGAGTTGTAGTTTTGAAACCTCTGGAGGTCCGCATGTTGAAGGCCGCAGTGGTCTTCAACCTGCGGACCTCCGGAGGTTTCAAAACTACAACTCCCAGCAAGCCCGGACAGCCGATGGCTGCCCGGGCTTGCTGGGAGTTGTAGTTTTGAAACCTCTGGAGGTCCGCAGGTTGAAGACCACTGAGGGCGAATGATGAGAAGAGGATGATGAAGGGGGGGGGGGGGTGTGGGGATGATGAAGGGGGGTGGGGATGATGAAGGGGGGGGGTGTGGGATGATTACAAGGGGATGATGAAGGGGGGATGTGTGGGATGATAAGGGGATGTGTGGGATGATGACAAGGGGATGATGAAGGGGGGATGTGTGGGATAAGGAGATGTGTGGGATGATGACAAGGGGATGATGAAGGGGGGATGTGTGGGATAAGGGGATGTGTGGGATGATGACAAGGGGATGATGAAGGGGGGATGTGTGGGATGATAAGGGGATGTGTGGGATGATGACAAGGGGATGATGAAGGGGGGATGTGTGGGATGATGACAAGGGGATGATGAGGATGTTAATGACGGGTCTGGATGATGACAGGGGGGATGAGGTATTTCCCACCCTAGGCTTATACTCGAGTCAATAACTTTTCCTGGGATTTTGGGTTGAAATTAGGGGTCTCGGCTTATACTCGGGTCGGCTTATACTCGAGTATATACGGTAACAGGGGCCAAGGACTTTGCTGTATCCCCCAAAAAGAGCAGCATGTCATCCACATACAGTACTACACGTTCTTCAATGCCACAATGTCTAAAGATGACCGTATCAGACATGCCAAGGGCTCAATAGCGAGTGCAAACAGGAGCGGCGACTTTCTGATATAACAATTTGACATAGGACATAAATCTAGGCCCAAACCGGTACATCCTATGACCTTTCATAGATAATTTCATTAGACGCTGTCAAAAGCTTCCTCCTGCACCATTTGTAAGTTGAGAAACACCCGGCGAATGTTGTCCACAGTAGACTTCCCCGGCATGAATCCAGTTTGATCTCTGTGAACAAGGAGAGAACAACCTTTACCAGCCCGTTCACAAGCACCCTAGTCAGCAGCTTAACATCCAAGACTCAAGTATCTGCAGGTGCTGTTTGTATTCAGATTAGGCAAAGACCCAGTTTTCCTGTGTGGCAGGTGTCGGGTCTAGAATGTACCTACTTTCGGCATCCACTACTGTCTGTTACAGACACACACCCTTCTTCCGAGTTCTAGCCTTGTGGACAATTAATGTCCCTGATAAAGAGACCTCTCAGATATGCCTTAAATCAATCGCAGACTACAGAGACTGAGGCCGATCCAGCATTTAGGGCAATACACTTCTTCAGTTCAGCAGCAATAATCTCTGAAGTAGGCAGCAATTGCAACCAGACCGGATTCAGTCTCAACAGGGGATGACCCTCCCTAGCACTGTCAGACCCTGTCACTTTCAGCCAGACGGGGGAATGGTTAGACAGACCCTTAGCCAGATAATCCACCTCCCTCACCATGCCAGCCTCCTTCATATCTCCCACCACCAGCTCTATCTTGGAAAGAGTGCCATGTGTAGCAGAGTAGCACAAATAATTACGTACAGAGAGATAGCAATGTCTCCAAATGTCAAGCAAACCCACCTCCCTCCGAATCTAAGCACACTCAGTAGGCCTGGATACGGGAGGTGCCCGTGTGTCCCAAAACTTATCTAGGGAAGCATCTAAATATTGATTAAAATCCCCACAAGGACAACAGGGATTATAGCTAGATAATATAGCTAGGATACGTTGTATGACCCCGCCACTGTATGGCAGAGGGACATAGACACCCTCCAAACTGAAAAGTCTGCGAGAGACTTCACAGTGCAGACAGCTAAACCTCCCTTCGGGGTCCACAGATGTACAAAGGGCCTTGAACGGAATTTCCTTATGTACTAAGATGCTAACCCCTCTCACATGAGAAAAGAAGGTAGAATAGAACGAGTGGCCAAGCCATGCTCTATGGAGGGTGCAGGCAGCATCATCTGTCAAATGAGTCTCAGTAAGGAATATAATAGCAGGTTGGAATAGCTTCACTGAGTTAAAGAGAAATCCCCCAGCCCACGGACCTTCCACTCCAACAGGATAAAGCATGCCAAAAGTAACAAATAAATACATGCGGCCACAACAGCCACTTGGACACCATACTGTAGTCAAGCATAGAGGATCAGAAGAACACGAAAACCAACCATATCTGGGATACATGGTACAAGGACAGACATTTTGCTTAGGGACAGGGACAAAGAGGCAGTGATGCAGAAGGCGCTGAAAACAGAGAATGATGGACTGGAAAAAAAAAGAAAAAACACACATCCACAAACCATGCCGCGGTTCAAGCTGCTGGAAACACTTCCAGAGTAGGAGACCAGAAGACCTCCAGCAGGGTAAAGGAACAAATACAGCAGAGCAAGTACACACAGAATCAACATGGACCACAAACAGTCCAGTGAACGTTTTACGCATAAGAGCTCCTCTCCGCGACCAGCAGAGGACAAAAATATCCCAAATGAAATACATAGGAACACAACTATTTATCTACTACTACATATCCCGGCAACTACAAGCTGCATCTGCCAGTTCAAGAGGTGTACTAGGGAGAGACAGAAGAGTCCTACTAACCAGCCCTCATTACTCCCCTATATTCCTCCAGGGGGTCTACAGGTGTAGGGAAACCAGAAAGTTGGAGGGGCATCTCCCTACAGTCAGGTGAATCCAGAGAAGGTGGCCGCAATGCAAATTGGTCCAGCCTTGCCACCACCTCCTGTTGTTTCTCCGCCAGCTTACTGCAGGTGGCAGAAGGGGCACCACTGCTTGGTTGTGTGGAGTGCTCCCCCTCATTTTTTTCTCCCCATCACTACAGCAATGTTGTAGGGCAACCAGGTGTACTGTATACAGGGGAGCCAGGATAAATGAACCAGCCGTGATACACAGGGACTTGGGGGAAATGAGAACATAGTCCAGCACTGGGGGACACAACTTTATAGGAGTGCTCCCCCCCCTCCCTGCTTATATAAAGCTGCAGACAAAGTGCCCCTGTGCACACTGACAGGACCTACACAACAGCAGGACCTGGACGCCACGGAGGAGCGCAGCAGGGGCCCGAAAGCACAGATGCAGGGAACGCAGCAGAGGATCAGGCCCGGCACCAGCGCAAGGATAGAGAAAAGTCCCAGACCGAGAGGGCCACCAGTGGCTGTATCCAAAATGGAGGCGGCCATGCAGTCTTACAGGAGCATGAAGTTGAGCAGTAGTCTTCACAGCCACGCTGATACAGCACAGGGTGGTTCAGTAGTGCAAGGGGTTATTGAGCAGTGTCCCTCTGTAGATTTAGCAGCAGGATGGTAGGATTAGATGACAGGATAGTGGGAGCTCCCTAGTGTACGTCTGCTCAGGAAACCATCCACGCCCTCACTGTGAAAGTTGTTATACCCAGGCTCATCCTCCTGGGGGAGCTGTCAATGCATGACACAATTCTTTGGTTAAAGGACTATGTCCAGGGCTTCATTGGAGACAACATTCTCCACCCACATAGGGCTATGGACATGTTGAGTGTATCTAAGGAAAGACCTTGTGTTCTCCCTTTTATCATCCTTCTCCGACAAAGAGCAATCTATATTTTTTTCTCATTGGAAAGGACCCAAAAAAATTACCTAAGTCCATCAGGTCGGGGGACTGTGATATTGATGCTGGGAAGCATTCTGATCCCGCCTCTAGAAAACCAAGCATCTACAAAACAGATGAGATCCTTCACTTTGTCATGGACTCAGAGTTAAAGAAGCTAGAGTAGGGTCCTGTTTTGACGAAGAAGTTTAAAGGCTATTTTCCCGAGTTATTGATAGGACTAAAGAGTTTTATCCCAAAGGGTTGATAAGGCAATTTCAAAATTGTCAAAGCATACTCTGGTTCCTACAGATGACGGGTCTAGTCTGCAGGATCCTATAAACAGAAAATCTGAGAGTGCCCTAAGAAAATGCTATTCGGCTGAATCTGACTCTGGCTCGGCAGCCTTAGCCGCATCCAACTTCCTTAGGTCTCACCTCCAGGAGATGCAGAGCGACATCAATAGAGGGATCTCCTGAGATGATGTCTTGGCCTTCTTCAAGTCTGTCAACTTGGGGACGGACTGTGTTTGTGATGCGGCTCCCCATCAACTGAAGTTGGCCACAAAATCTATGGCCTTGGTGTCAGCTGGTCACATGCCACTGTGGCTTAAACCATGGGCAGCGGATAATGCCTAAAGCATAATCTATATAGCCTCTTTTTTTTAGCCCGGAAGCCTTTTTTGATCAGAGCTTGATCTGATTATGGAGAAGAATCTTCCCCAACAGTTCAATCAGGGAGGTGGTAGACAGTACTGTGGGGACAAGTCAAACCAGGCCCCAGAGTGACTGGAGAGCACAACAGAGAGGTTTAAAGTGCCCCTAAGGAGCCAAGGATAAAGATTTTAACCTCCTGACTACGGGCCTCTTTGAGAGTAAAAGTTACTCCCTATTCTCCATGATATGTGTTCAGCTTTCAACTGTTCCTCAACTTCTGTTTTTTGGTTGGAGGACACTTCATTTTAAACATTCTTGGATTCATGCCATTTAGGACACTTGGGTTCTGTGGATCATCTCTCAAGGGTACTCGGATAGACCTCTTAGCGAGTTCTCCAGAAAAGTTTGTGAAGACAGAGCTTCTCCCCATGAGCAAGCATGCCATTCTAGAATCTTAGAATCTTATATTGTGAAGAGTATTCACAAAAGGGTTCTGGCAGGCAAACATGGGTTAGGGATCTATTTCTTAGTTTTTCTAGTCTCAAAAGCATCCGAAGATCTCTGGATAACAATCGACTTGAGATTTTTTTAATCGATTCATAAGAAAAAGTTCCATATGGAAAGTACTCGGTGGGTAGTCAATGTCTAATTTCTCTATCAGTTGGGTTGGATCATCTATTGGCAGAATTCCAAGTGAGCCCATTAACATCCATCAAGTTCCTAAGTTTCATCATCGATTCCATTGAGAGGTCACTCCAGCTTACTCCTCTGGAGAAGAAGTACAAGGTCCAGAAAGCAGCAGTTTACAGGCGGAACTGGTTGGCGATAGATGCTTTGTCAGTTTGCTATAGCCTTTTTTAGCTTCATGTATCTCTAACACATCTCCCAAAAGTTATTTGCCTTGCACAATGGTTTACACTAAATCTTCCTTGATATTAGTCAATAATCATGTTCTCTGTGCCTTCATTTAACAGATAGAGCCCCTGTAAACCCTGCACTCATCTTCTGAAGTGAAACACCTTTTGCCAATAACATTTGGTAAAAGAAATTAGAACAAAGATTTACTTGCCTTTTCTCCCTGTACTGTGGATGTTTACTGAATGTGCTCAATTAAAGAATCGATGGGAAATATAAAAACCCCAGACCCACATTGAAAATGTATTTTTGGATTTGGTTGTTAGGCTAAGTGGCAGTTTTTAAAAACCACAGAATGCTCTGGGTATGTTTTCTTTTTTCTTCAAGACATTGTGGTGTTGTAGACTTCCATAAGTAAAAAGAAAAATATTTCTTAAAAGAAAATACTCATTGACAAAAAAAAAATGGACCCAGATAGATCAGAATGACATAATGCTCTGGGTATGTGTTTTTTTTTCTTCTTCAGGGCATTGTGGTATTGTAGACTTACAGATAATGGAGTATTTTTTATCCCAATTCTTTAACAGAAACCCTTAGAGTCAGATACCACAAAAAAATAAAAGTTACTTAGTACATCATCCTGACCATGTACATGTCATTTTATGCCTTTATCGCTTATATTTATTATAAAAATATTTCTTTTCATTAGCTTACAGTGTTGGAAATACTCTCATGGAAAGGGGGTGTGTCCCTCCCTTGTGCAGGAGTTACCTCTTCTCCATGAGTCATGAACACGCCTTATGGTGCTGCAGGACTGTTTAGTGTCCCAGTAGGTATTGGGACCCCTAGTGACAGGGTTTTCAGGAGCAGTTTTCTTCATTAAATAGAAGGGATGTGGAAATCCTATCGGCCGACGCCCAGGACATGTAGTTCCGGGCGCCAGACAGGTGAATTTTTCATACATTTAGCCCTGTATCGAGCTAGCAGGGCCAGAACAAATTTATTTTTATAACGCCAGTGTGAGGTGCAGAATGACGGGAGGAGCGAGGGCAGACTTGCATGGGACGCCAGTCTGCCCCTCACACTGGCGCTCAGGGTGTACGGAGCGGGCTTCTGACTCGAGCCCGCTCCATACCCGACGGCCCCCGACTGATTTCAGATGCCGAGGGCTGCCGCTAATAACCCGGCATGCAGCACTCACCGGGGTCGGCTATTAACCATTTAGATCGCCACTGTCAAAGTTGACAGCGGAGTCTAAAGGTTTCTTCTAACCATCCCTGGTGGTCTAGTGGGGTGGTAGAATGTCAAATTAAAAATTCCTATACTAATACACGCTTTTTATTTTAAGGAAAAAGGAACGCCACAAAAACTGCAAAGTGGAGAACAATAAGGAAAGAGGGCGGGTGTTTTTTTCCAGGCCAAGCAAACATTGTTTCTATTCGTAGCCTTATCAGGAATTATATCCCTCCCTATATTAATATATATATATATATATATATATATATATATATATATATATATATAGTCATGGCCGTAAATGTTGGCACCCATGACATTTTTCTAGAAAATGAAGTATTTCTCACAGAAAAGGATTGCAGTAACACATGTTTATTTCCTTTGTGTGTATTGGAAATAAACCAAAAAAGGGAGGAAAAAAGCAAATTGGACATAATGTCACACCAAACTCCAAAAATGGTCTGGACAAAATTATTGGCACCCTTTCAAAATTGGGGAAAAATAAGATTGTTTCAGGCATGTGATGCTCCTTTAAACTCACCTAGGGCAAGTAACAGGTGTGGTCAGTATAAAAATCAAACCTGAAAGCAGATAAAAAAGGAGAAGTTAACTTAGTTTTTGCTTTGTGTGTCTGTGTGTGCCACACTAAGCATGGACAACAGAAAGAGGAGAAGAGAACTGTCTGAGAACTTGAGAACTAAAATTGTGGAAAAAATATCAACTATCCAGATTTGCCTTTGTTCACAGAGCGCAACATTATCAAGAAGTTTGCAACCCATGGCACTGTAGCTAATCTCCCTGGGCGTGGATGCAAGAGAAAAATTGATAAAAGGATAGTCCGGATAGTGGATATGCAGCCCAAAACAAGTTCCAAAGATATACAAGCTGTCCTGCAGTCTCAGGAAGCATCAGTGTCAGCACAGACTATCCGTCGACATTTAAATTAAATGAAACTGCTGACACAGAGACATAAAAAAGCAAGACTACATAAAATGAACTTAAGTAAGTCAAAATCTTTCTGGGAAAACATCTTGTGGACTGATCAGGGTCGGATCCAGAGTCTAGTCTCGGGAGGGGCACTATTAGAGTATCATGCGCTGGTCGACACGCCCCCTCCCATAGACTTGCATTGAGGAGGTGTGGTGTGACGTCACAAGGGGCGTGGTTATGACATCACAACCCCCGCAGCCTGCACCAAGGGTTTGGAACAAAATGTTCAGAACGCTGGGGCAGTGGAGTACCCCTTTAAGTATGCAGCATAGTGCCCCCACACTAGGCAGGCAGCATAGTTCCCAGCTCCCCCACACTAGGAAGGCAGCATAGTTCCCCCACATTAGGTTGGCAGTATGTTCCCCCACATTAGGTTATAGTCGTCCCCCCCCTCCCCATTAGGTTGGCAGTATAATTCCCCCACATTAGGTTGTAGTTCCCCCACATTAGGTTGACAGTATAGTTCCCCCCCCCCCATTAGGTTGGCAGTATAGTTCCCCCACATTGGGTTGTAGTTCCCCCACATTTAGTTGGCAGTATAGTTCCCCCACATTAGGTTGTAGTTCCCCCACATTAGGTTGGCAGAAAAGTTGTGAGTATAGTTGTGATGCCCACGGAGTAGCAGGTTGCAGAAAATAATTTCCAGTATAATAATCAAATATACCAATTGTCACAGAATGGGAAAGTGCTAACGAAGTTTTTACCATTTAAAACTACAGCTCCCAGTATGACCTTAAGTATGTGGTAAGGTTATGCTGGGAGTTGTTGTTTCACCCATGAAAACTGCAAAACTTACAAGTGACTACAGCTCTGATGGGACATAGTCAGGAGAATACACAATGATATCAGTGACTACAGGTGACGTCTTCTCTATAGTGAGGAGAATACACAATTATATCAGTGACAACAGGTGACATCTTCTCTATAGTGAGGAGAATAGACAATGATATCAGTGACAACAGGTGACATCTTCTCTATAGTGAGGAGAATACACAATGATATCAGTGACTACAGGTGACGTCTTCTCTATAGTCAGAATACACAATGATATCAGTGACAACAGGTGACGTCTTCTCTATAGTGAGAATACACAATGATATCAGTGACTATAGTTGACGTCTTCTCTATAGTGAGGAGAATACACAATGATATCAGTGACAACAGGTGACATCTTCTCTATAGTGAGGAGAATACACAATGATATCAGTGACTGCAGGTTACAGCTTCGATGGTACATACCGCTGTTACTTTGTCAGCTAAATCTTCTCTCTGCAGAAAATGACACCCAGATGGCTCCTTAATTTGTCAGCTGATTCTGATCCTCTATATCAGGGGTCGGCAACCCGCGGCTCTTTTACTCCTTTGCCGCGGCTCCGCGAGTCTGTCCCGGTCACCCTCATTCCGGGACAATGCAGTGTCCTGGAATGATCTGAGCCCGTGAGCCACCGTCACGGCGTCGTCAGTTTACTTACCTGCCCTGGTGCCATCGGAGCGGAGTCTCTTCTTCCGGGGCCTCGCGGATCCTCACTGTCATGTGACAATGTAACGTCACATGACAGTGACGTCGCCGGCCTGCGCCTCAGTCAAGGAGCCATGCCGGGAGAGGAAGACGCCACGCGAGGAGCTGGTGAGTATGTAAAGTGCATTACTCACTTGACAGCGGGGCGTTAACCCCTCACCCCGCGGCAGGGTTCATGCTGCCACGGGGTGAGGGGTTAACGCTACCGCTGCCATGGGGTGAGGGGTAACTTAACCCCTCACCCCATGGCAGCGGCAGCTTTATCGCTGCCGCTGCCATGGGGTGAGGGGTTAAGTTACCCCTCACCCCGCGGCAGCATTAACCCCCCCTCTCCCCAGCCCACCCCAGGCCTGGACCCAAAAAAAAGCCCACCCCAGGCCTGGGCCCAAATAAAAGCCCACCCCAGGCCTGGGCCCAAAAAAAAGCCCACCCCAGGCCTGGGTCCAAAAAAAGCCCATCCCAGGCCTGGGCCCAAAAAAAGCCCACCCCAGGCCTGGGCCAAAAAAAAAAAGCCCACCCCAGGCCTGGGCCAAAAAAAAAAAAGCCCACCCCAGGCCTGGGCCAAAAAAAAAAAAAGCCCACCCCAGGCCTGGGCCAAAAAAAAAAAAGCCCACCCCAGGCCTGGACCCCAAAAAAAAGCCCACCCCAGGCCTGGACCCAAAAAAAAGCCCACCCCAGCAAAAATATATTTTACATTGTTAAGTGAAAGTCCTTTTTTTCTTCAGATGGACAGCTGACTGCACGATCCTGTATATATAGCATTAAGGTAAGAAACAATATATGCAGTGTTATATTTGTTTTAAATGTCGCAATGGTTTTGCAGCTCCCAGTTTGTTTGTTTTTTCCGGAAAACGGGTCCAAGTGGCTCTTTTTGTCTTAAAGGTTGCAGACCCCTGCTCTATATGAAAACATTAATTATTATAATACTGCTAAACACCCTATCCTCTGAATACCCCACACTGCACCCTCTGAATATAATACTACCACACACTGTACCCTCTGAATATAATACTTCCACACACTGCGCTCTCTGAATATAATACTACCACACACTACGCTCTCTGAATATAATACTACCACACACTGCGCTCTCTGAATATAATACAGCTACACACTGCGCTCTCTGAATATAATACTACCACACTCTGCGCTCTCTGAATATACCACCACACACTGTACCCTCTGAATATAAAACTACCACACACTGCACCCTCTGAATATAAAAGTACCACACACTGCACTCTCTGAATATAATACTACCACACACTGCGCTCTCTGGATATAATACCACCACACACTGTAGAACAAAGAAGCAGTAGATCCAGCACTCTTCTTAGCAGCTTTATTGTAACACAGCACTCGGATAAAATCAGCCAATACATCAAACGCGTTTCGAGCGCATGCGCTCTTTTTGCGGTGATCACCGAAAAAGAGCGCATGCGCTCGAAACACGTTTGATGTATTGGCCGATTTTATCCGAGTGCTGTGTTACAATAAAGCTGCTAAGAAGAGTGCTGGATCTACTGCTTCTTTGTTCTACTATTGGGTGTTGGCTGGACACCGATCCGTGCACATTGGAGGGGTTTTGGTGAGCTGGACAAGTGTCTGTGAACTTCACCACACACTGTACCCTCTGAATATAAAATTACCACACACTGCGCTCTCTGAATATAATACTACCACACACTGTACCCTCTGAATATAATACTACCACACACTGTACCCTCTGAATATAATACTACCACACACTGCGCTCTCTGAATATAAAACTACCACACTGCGCTCTCTGAATATAATACTACCACACACTACGCTCTCTGAATATACTACCACACACTGTACCCTCTAAATGTAATACTACCACACACTGCACCCTCTGAATATAATTCTACCACACACTGTACCCTCTAAATGTAATACTACCACACACTGCACCCTCTGAATATAATTCTACCACACACACTGCGCTCTCTGAATATAATACTACCACACACTGTACCATCTGAATATAACCTTGCCGTGCAGTGCACCCTCTGAATACAATACTGTAATGTATTGTGGGCCATAAAAATCGTACCAACCCTGAAATTCCTTTATAATATACACCATACCTCTAAAATGCAAAACACTTTGTGCCTTCACATATAGTAATAATGCCCCATCCTGTGCCCCACATATAATAATTATGGCCCCTCCTGCGCCCCCCACATATTAATAATGTCCGTCCTGTTCCCTCCACATAATAAAAATGCCCTCTGTCCTGTGTACCTAACATATAATGCCCCTATGCTGTGCCACTCACATATAAAGCCCCCTGTGCTGTGCCCCTTACATATAATGCCCCTGTCATGCTCCCCTAACATTTAATGCCCCTGTGCTGTGTCCCTCATATAATGCTCTCATCATGTGCCCCTCACATATACTGCCCCCTGTCCTGTGCCCCTAACATATAATGCCCCCTGTGACGTGCCCCTCACATATACTGCCCCCTGTCCTGTGCCCCTAATATATAATGCCCCCTGTGACGTGCCCCTCACATATAATGCCCCCTGTCCTGCCCCACAGGGGGCATCATATGTGAGGGGCACATGACAGGAGCATTATATCTGAAGGGCACATGATGATGATGGGGGCATTATATGTGAGGTGCCCATGACAGGGGGCATTATATGTGAAGAGCACATGACAGGGGACCTGTCATGTGCTCTTTACATATAATGCCCCCGTCATGGGCACCTCACATTAAATGTATCCTTTTTTGCACCCCCTAAGTTTTTAAATTGCCTCCTGACCCCAGTGCCATATAGCTGTGCCAAACAGTATTAAAAAAATACTTACACTTCAATTACGTTCCAGCGCTGAGCAGCTCTCTTCTTCTTACGTGCACAGACTGTGCAGACAGGTGAGCGGCGAGCCGCGGTGAAGGGGTCTTCAGGCGCCGGCGCCATAATGTGACGTCATCGCACCAGCCTGCCGTTGATCGCCGATCATGCCCCAGCAGCGAGAAAGGTAAACTAATGAGTGAATGGTGGAGCGGGAGGTGACAGCTCGGGGGGGCAGAAATCTCGGGGGGTGGGGGGGGGGGGCAAAGATAGAGCTTTTTGGTAAAGCACATCATTCTACTTTTTACCGAAAACGGAATGAGGCCTACAAAGAAAAACACAGTACCTACAGTGAAATATGGTGGAGGTTCAATTAAGTTTTGGGGTTGTTTTGCTGCCTCTGGCACTGGGTGCCTTGAATGTGTGCAAGGAATCAGGTAATCTGAGGATTACCAATGGATTTTGGGTCAACTGTACAGCCCAGTGTCAGAAAGCTGGGTTTGTGTCTGAGATCTTAGGTCTTCCAGCAGGACAATAAACCCAAACATACATCAAAAAGCCCCCAGAAATGGATGGCAACTAAGCGCTGGAGAGTTCTGAAGTGACAGCAATGAGTCCAGATCTAAATCCCATTGATCACCTGTGGAGGGATCTTAAAATTGCTGTTGGGAAAAGGCGCCCTCCAATAAGAGAGACCTGGAGCAGTTTGCAAAGGAAGAGTGGTCCAACATTCCGGCCGAGAGGTGTAAGAAGCTTATTGATGGTTATAGGAAGCCACTGATTTCAGTTATTTTTTTTGTGCAACCAAATATTAAGTGAAGGGTGCCAATAATTTTGTCCAGACCATTTTTGGAGTTTGGTGTGACATTATGTCCAATTTGCTTTTTTTCCTCCCTTTTTTTTGTTTAGTATCAATACATGCAAAGGGAATAAACATGTGTATAGTAAAACATGTGTTACTGCTATTCTTTTCTGTGAGAAATACTTTGTTTTCTTGAAAAATTTCAGGGGGGCCAACATTTATGGCCATGAGTGTATATATATGTTATATATATAAAAATATAAATCAGAGGATGAGACAGCACCGGGGAAGAACTTCTGTGCAAGTGGTTACCCAGGCTGCCAGCCTGGGATTAAAGTACACCAACTCCAGAAATCACTGAACCAGTCAGGTCTTGGATCATGAAGATAGCTGGAAATTTTTATTCCCAAATAAAGTGCAACTTTGCACTTTATTTGGGAATAAAAATTTCCAGCTTTCTTCATGATCCAAGACCTGACTGGTTCAGTGATTTCTGGAGTTGGTGTGTATGTGTATGTGTATATATATATATATATATATATATATATATATACACACACACACACACACACACACACACACGTGTATATCTATCTCGCACTCACACCTACAGGGTTGCGAGGTTTTTTATTTGTTCCAGGGCCTGTGAATAAAACAACTTGTACAGTTGCACTAGAAGATAAAGATTTGCTTACTGCAGCATTACCCGTCACAATGTAAAGGTTTTAGAGCCCACATATTACACTTAGGAGGCGAAGGATCATAGAATTATTAATGGTGGGTTTTAATGGAGGGAGAAGATTGTGTCAGTGCGGCTGAGGTGCGAGGTCAGACTTTTATACGATACTGGAGAATTACACTGGGAAGCCGGCCAGCCATCATAACCCTCCAAGAAAAGGGCCTCTTTAAAGAGAAATCATTTAGCGCCGTACCCTTCTTTACAGATCTTTCCTCTTAGAGCTGCCTGGGAATACAGGGGCAGTGGGAGAAGCTAAAAATTTACATTATTGGGATAGGATTTTGAAAACCTGCTGATTTGAATTATATCACTTTTATATGATTTCTCTACACAAAGTGTAAAATAAGCTGCAGCCGCCTTTACCCTCCATATAGACTCCTCAGCTAAATTAATAAGAATTTACCGGGAGCAGAATCCTCTTCATGTTGTCCATAAAAAGGTCTAGCCCGTTTCCCCTTTCAGGGGTTTAAAGGGGTACTCTTGGGAACTGAACCCATATGCCCATCCTTTACCTCTCATCAATATAATTGTCTAAATATTATACCGTCACTGCCAGTCATTAACCCTTAAGACGCTGTGATCAAGTAAAAATCTCCGGTAGTTCAGAGGGGCTCACGGTTCCACAAGCTAAAACGGCGAAAGAGGGTCCCCTTACCTGCCTCCGATTGCAGATTCATTGATGCAGTCTGGCTTAGCCAGGCGATATCAGTGGATGGACAATCACTCATTATACAGTAAATGCATTTCTTAAAAAAAAGTTTCTAAAACTATATAAAACTCCCTCCCCTAGTAGCAAAATTAAATGACTCTCCGTCTAATGGGGGCCAGCGTCTCCTGCCACTCCATAAGTTGGCATTTCAGATCTGGCGAGCAGCGAAAAGGATTCACTCTTATTCCGATGTCATGGCAGATCTGCCATTGTGGGATAATGTGGGTTTCCTTCATTTGAATTCAGACTTAGACCCTCAATTTTGGAAGGAACATAATGGGGAAGGATTTATCAAAACCTGTGCAGAGGAAAACTTGCCCAGTTGCCCATAGCAACCAATCAGATTGCTTCTTTCATTTTTCACAGGCCTTCCTAAAAGTGAAAGTAGCAAACTCATTGGTTGCTATGGGCAACTGGGCGATTTTTTATCTGCACAGGTTTTGATAAATCTCCCCCAATGTCCCTAAGTTGAGTTCAGTGTACGCTGATAATACGCTTAAATCCTTTTCTTAACTGAATGAGTTTGGCCTCCCTAGAACATTGTTCTTTAACCCCTTAAGGACTCGGCCATTTTTTGCAAATCTGACCACTGTCACTTTAAACATTAATAACTCTGGAATGCTTTTAGTTATCATTCTGATTCCGAGACTGTTTTTTCGTGACATATTCTACTTTAACATAGTGGTAAAATTTTGTGGTAACTTGCATCCTTTCTTGGTGAAAAATCCCAAAATTTGATGAAAAATTTGAAAATTTTGCATTTTTCTAACTTTGAAGCTCTCTGCTTGTAAGGAAAATGGATATTCCAAATATTTTTTTTTTTATTCACATATACAATATGTCTACTTTATGTTGGCATCATAAAATTGATGAGTTTTTACTTTTGGAAGACACCAGAGGGCTTCAAAGTTCCGCAGCAATTTTCCAATTTTTCACAAAATTTTGAAACTCGCTTTTTTTCAGGGACCAGTTCAGGTTTGAAGTGGATTTGAAGGGTCTTCATATTAGAAATACCCCATAAATGACCCCATTATAAAAACTGCACCCCCCAAAGTGTTCAAAATGACATTCAGTAAGCGTTTTAACCCTTTAGGAGTTTCACAGGAATAGCAGAAAAGTGAAGGAGAAAGTTCACAATCTTCATTTTTTATATTCGCATGTTCTTGTAGACCCAATTTTTGAATTTTTGAAGGGGGTAAAAAGGAGAAAATTTTTACTTGTATTTGAAACCCAATTTTTCTCGAGTAAGCACATACCTCATATGTCTATGTAAAGTGTTCGGCGGGCGCAGTAGAGGGCTCAGAAGGGAAGGAGCGACAAGTGGTTTTTGGGGGGCATGTCACCTTTAGGAAGCCCCTATGGTGCCAGATCAGCAAAAAACCCCACATGGCATACCATTTTGGAAACTAGACCCCTCGGGGAACGTAACAAGGGGTAATGTGAACCTTAATACCCCACAGGTGATTCACGACTTTTGCATATGTAAAAAAAAAAAAAAAAATTTTTACCTAAAATGCTTGGTTTCCCAAAAGTTTTACATTTTTAAAAAGGGTAATAGCAGAAAATACCCCCCAAAATTTGAAGCCCAATTTCTCCCGATTCAGAAAACACCCCATATGGGGGTGAAAAGTGCTCTGCTGACGCACTACAGGTCTCAGAAGAGAAGGAGTTACATTTGGCTTTTTTGAAGGAAATTTTGCTCTGGGGGCATGCCGCATTTAGGAAGCCCCTATGGTGCCAGGACAGCAAAAAAAAAAAACACATGGCATACCATTTTGGAAACTAGACCCCTCGGGGAACGTAACAAGGGGTAAAGTGAACCTTAATACCCTACAGGTGTTTCACGACTTTTGCATATGTAAAAAATTAAATAAAAATTTACCTAAAATGCTTGGTTTCCCAAAAAAATTAATTTTTACAAAGGGTTAAAGCAGAAAATAACCCCTTAAAATTTGAAGCCCAATTTCTCTCGATTCAGAAAACACCCCATATGGGGGTGAAAAGTGCTCTGCTGACGCACTACAGGTCTCAGAAGAGAGGGCGTCACATTTGGCTTTTTGAAAGCAAATTTTGCTCTGGGGGCATGCCGCATTTAGGAAGCCCCTATGGTGCCAGGACCGCAAAAAAAAAACACATGGCATATTATTTTGGAAACTAGAGCCCTCGGGGAATGTAACAAGGGGTTAAGTGAACCTTAATACCCCACAGGCGTTTCACGACTATTGCATATGTAAAAAAAAAAAAAAAAAACATTTTTTTACCTAAAATGCTTCTTTTCCCAAAAATTTTACATTTTTAAAAAGGGTAAAAGCAGAAAATACCCCCAAAATTTGTTAGGCAATTTCTCCCGAGTACGGAGATACCCCATATGTGACCCTAAACTGTTGCCTTAAAATACAACAGGGCTCCAAAGTGAGAGCGCCATGCGCATTTGAGGCCTAAATTAGGGGTTGCATAGGGGTGGACATAGGGGAATTCAACGCCAGTGATTCCCAAACAGGGTGCCTCCAGCTGTTGTAAAACTCCCAGCATGCCTGGACAGTCAGTGGCTGTCTGGCAATACTGGGAGTAGTTGTTTTGCAACAGCTGGAGGCTCCGTTTTGGAAACCGTGGAGTACAAGACGTTTTTCATTTTTATTGGGGAGGGGAGGGGGGCTGTGTAGGGGTATGTGTATATGTAGATGTAGTGTTTTTTACTTTTTATTTTATTTTTTGTGGTAGTGTAGTGTAGTGTTTTTAGGGTACAGTCGCACGGGCGGGGGTTCACAGTAGTTTCTCGCTGGATGTTTGAGCTGTTGCAGAAAATTTGCCGCAGCTCAAACTTGCAGCCCGATACTTACTGTAAGCCTCCGCCCATGTGAGTGTACCCTGTACGTTCACATTGGGGGGGACATCCAGCTGTTGCAAAACTACAACTCCCAGCATGCGCTGACAGACTGTACATGCTGAGAGTTTTAGTTTTGCAACAGCTGTAGGCACACTGGTTATGTATCACTGAGTTTGTGACCTTACTCAGTGTTTCAAAACCAGTGTGCCTCCAGCTGTTGCAAAACTACAACTCCCAGCATGTACGGTGCATGGTGTAAGGTGACTGCTGGGAGTTGTAGTTTGCAACAGCTGGAGGCACACCGGTCGTGAAACACTGAGTTAGGTAAAAAAAAAACTCTGAGTTTCACAACCAGTGTGCCTTCAGCTGTTGCAAAACTACAACTCTCAGCAGTCACCGACAGCCAACGGGCATGCTGGGAGTTGTAGTTATGCAACCAGCAGATGCACCACTACAACTCCCAGCATGCACTTTAGCTGTTTGTGCAAGCTGGGAGTTGTAGTTATACAACAGCTGAAGGTACACTTTTCCATAGAAAAAATGTGCCTCCAGCTGTTGCAAAACCATAAGTCCCAGCATGCCCATAAGGGAATGCTGGGAGTTGTGGTGGTCTGCCTCCTGCTGTTGCATAACTACAGCTCCCAGCATGCCCTTTTTGCATGCTGGGAGCTGTTGCTAAGCAACAGCAGGAGGCTGTAACTCACCTCCTGCTGCTGCTCCGTCGCAGGACTGTCCCTCGCCGCCGCCGTCGCTCCTGGGGCCCCGATCCCAACATGGACGCCGGGGATCGGGGTCCCCAGCACCCGGGGTCGTCTTCCCGCACCCGCTCACGTCCTCCGGAAGAGGGGCGGAGCGGGTGTGGGAGTGACACCCGCAGCAGGCGCCCTGATTGGTCGGCCGGTAATCCGGCCGACGAATCAGGGCGATCGTGAGGTGGCACCAGTGCCACCTCACCCCTGCAGGCTCTGGCTGTTCGGGGCCGTCTTTGACGGCCCCGATCAGCCAGTAATTCCGGGTCACTGGAGACCCGATTGACCCGGAATCGCCGCAGATCGCTGGACTGAATTGTCCAGCGATCTGCGGCCATCGCCTACATGGGGGGGCATAATGACCCCCCCCTGGGTGATATGCCGGGATGCCTGCTGATCGATTTCAGCAGGCATCCGGCTCCGGTCCCCAACCGGCTAGCGGTGGGGACCGGAATTCCCACGGGCGTATGGATACGCCCAGCGTCCTTAAGGACTCGGAATGCAGGGCGTATCCATACGCCCTGCGTCCTTAAGAGGTTAAATACATTCAGTTTTGTCATGCCCTTGCTTGTCAGTTTTCCAGCCCGGGTACCTCTATCTCGGATTACCCCCTGATAGGGATAATGAGGGAGATTTATCAAAACCTGTGCAGAGGAAGAGTGGTGCAGTTGCCCATAGCAACCAATCAGATTGCTTCTTTCATTTTCCACAGGCCTCTTTAGAGGCCTGTGGAAAATGAAAGAAGCGACCTGATTGGTTGCTATGGGCAACTGCACCACTCTTTCTCTGCACAGGTTTTGATAAATCTCCCCCATTAAGATCTCAGTGTCCTAGGGGCTTCATTTCTGTGTTGTATACCCATTTTATAACCACTAAGGATTCTTATACAGTACAGACCAAAAGTTTGGACACACCTTCTCATTCAGAGTTTTCTTTATTTTCATGATTATGAAAATTGTAGATTCACATTGAAGGCATCAAAACTATGAATTAACACATGTGGAATTATAGACATAACAAAAAAGTGTGAAACAACTGAAAATATGTCATATTCTAGGTTCTTCAAAGTAGCCACCTTTTGCTTTGATTACTGCTTTGCACACTCTTGGCATTCTCTTGTTGAGCTTCAAGAGGTAGTCACCTGAAATGGTTTTCACTTCACAGGTGTGCTGGTGTGGAGGTGTGATGGGGGGGGGGGGGGGGGGGGCTTTGCTGGTGACACTGTTGGGGATTTATTCAAAATTGAAGGCATAATGAACCAGCATGTCTACCACAGCATCTTGCAGCGGCTGCTATTCCATCCGGTTTGCGTTTAGTTGGACCATCATTTATTTTTCAACAGGACAATGACCCCAAACACACCTCCAGGCTGTGTAAGGGCTATTTGACCAAGAAGGATAGTGATGGGGTGCTGCGCCAGATGACTTGGCCTCCACAGTCACCGGACCTGAACCCAATCGAGATGGTTTGGGGTGAGCTGGACCGCAGAGTGAAGGCAAAAAGGGCCAACAAGTGCTAAGCATCTCTGGGAACTCCTTCAAGACTGTTGGAAGACCATTTCAGGTGACTACCTCTTGAAGCTCATCAAGAGAATGCCACGAGTGTGCAAAGCAGTAATCAGAGCAAAAGGTGTCTAGAACCTAGAATATGACATATTTTCAGTTGTTTCACACTTTTTTTGTTATGTATATAATTCCACATGTGTTAATTCATAGTTTTCATGCCTTCAGTGTGAATCTACAATATTCATAGTCATGAAAATAAAGAAAACTCTGAATGAGAAGGTGTCCAAACTTTTGGTCTGTACTGTGTACCCCTGGCATCTGAGGACTACTGGAGGTCACGCCTGCCCACCGTATTCCGAGGAGTGGCAGGAGGTGATTCTTCTCTCATACTTTAGTGTCTGCGGCGGCTATTAATAAAATGATCCAACTCTACATTGTACATGCTAGTTACCTGACACAAGTTAGGTTACACCATATGGGTAGGATGCTTGATGATAATTGTCATTGCTGCTATTCTCCTCATGCTGATTTCTGACATCTTCTGTGGGGCTGTCTCTATGTTTCCCCATTTTGGAGGGAGGTGGTCTCATTGCTGACATCTGTACTGTCTGTTCCTGTCCCCTTAGAACCAATATAATATATACACCGTTTTCACTGTCTATATTGCGTAAAAAATTTTTTGCAATTCAGTTTTTTTTCATACTTTTTGATTGAAGTTTTACTGTGCAACTGCGTCTTTAATGTTTACACGCAAAAACTTTGCGCGAGTCCTGATGAAAATTGTGCAAATATACACCATCTAGGAGGACACGTAAAATGCGGTCAGAAACTGTCTAGCAATATGTAATACAGATTTAGAACCACCTCCAATTATTTCTTTTTGCCATAGACTGACTATTATACTACACTATGTGATGAATATTAATTAAACTTGATCATTTTTTATTTTATCATATGCTTTTTAAAAATTTTAATTTTTTTTGTCCGGGCACAACCAATGAGTAGGGATAATCAGCACTAGCCTACTACTTAAAGGGGTACTCCGGTGCTAAACATCTTATCCCCTATCAAAAGGATAGAGGATAAGATGTTAGATTGCGGGGATTCTGCCGCTGGGGACCCCCACGATCTCTCCTGCAGCACCCCTGTTTTTCAGCTGTACAGAGCAGGGATTGCTCTGTGGCTGATGAAGGGTGGTGCAGGGGACGGTGCATTGTGGCGTCACAGCTCCGCCCCTCAATGCAAGTCTATGGAAGGGGGGCGTGATGGCCACCACACCCTTTCCCATAGACTTGCATTGAGGGGGCGGAGCCGTGACGCCACAATGCACCGTCCCCTGCACCACCCTTCATCAGCCACAGAGCGATCCTCGCTCTGTGCAGCTGAAAAATGGGGGTGCTGCAGAAGAGATCGCGGGGGTCCCCAGCAGCGAAATACCCGCAGATCTAACATCTTATCCCCTATCCTTTTGATAGGGGATAAGATGTTTAGCGCTGGAGTACCCCTTTAACGTCCTCATTTTCTGCTCCAGAGTTTCCCTACGGTGCTCTCCTTTTGTGAAACTCTTCCACAATATGATAAACTGGTATATTAATAATCCCCTCGTTTTCAATTTTTATTTTACCAAGCTTGCTTAACTCCAGGCATATTTGTTTTAAAATATATAAATATAATTTATTATTTTCATTTAAAAAATCATTTAACCAGTTGCCGTCTAAGAACAAGACGACTCATCCTGAGACGTCAAGCGGTGTACGGTGCAGGCACTAATGACGACCAATTAAATGCTGTGTGCAAAAAGATACAACCAGTGCAACATATGTGAAAAGCAAAGTGCAAAGAAATAGCAGCAGTGAGACTAGTGATAGATAATACACACAAGGCAGGACTAGTGATAGATAATACACACAAGGCAGGACTAGTGATAGATAATACACACAAGGCAGGACTAGTGATCGGTAATACACACAAGGCAGGACTAGTGATCGGTAATACACACAAGGCAGGACTAGTGATAGATAATACACACAAGGCAGGACTAGTGATCGATAAAACATACAAAGCAGGACTCTACAGCTCCACTCCATACCTCCTATGGAGTCCTGCCTTGTGTGTATTACCGAACACTAGTCCTGCCTTGTGTGTATTACCGAACACTAGTCCTGCCTTGTGTGTATTACCGATCACTAGTCCTGCCTTGTGTGTATTACCGAACACTAGTCCTGCCTTGTGTGTATTACCGAACACTAGTCCTGCCTTGTGTGTATTACCGATCACTAGTCCTGCCTTGTGTGTATTACCGAACACTAGTCCTGCCTTGTGTGTATTACCGATCACTAGTCCTGCCTTGTGTGCATTACCGATCACTAGTCCTGCCTTGTGTGCATTACCGATCACTAGTCCTGCCTTGTGTGCATTACCGATCACTAGTCCTGCCTTGTGTGTATTACCGATCACTAGTCCTGCCTTGTGTGTATTACCGATCACTAGTCCTGCCTTGTGTGTATTACCGATCACTAGTCCTGCCTTGTGTGCATTACCTATCACTAGTCCTGCCTTGTGTGCATTACCGATCACTAGTCCTGCCTTGTGTGTATTACCGATCACTAGTCCTGCCTTGTGTGTATTACCGATCACTCGTCCTGCCTTGTGTGTATTACCGATCACTCGTCCTGCCTTGTGTGTATTACCGATCACTCGTCCTGCCTTGTGTGCATTACCGATCACTAGTCCTGCCTTGTGTGCATTACCTATCACTAGTCCTGCCTTGTGTGTATTACCTATCACTAGTCTCACTGCTGCTATTCCTTTGCACTTTGCTTTTCTTGTTGCACTGTTCGTAGCTTTTTTGCACACAGCACTTTATTGATTGGTCATCTGTAGTTTAATTTTAGCACATATGCTAGGCAATTGTTAGCAGTTTCCCTATATTACTTTATTGCACTTTACTTCACTCCCCCTCATGCAGCAGTGACCTTATTTAGTGTGTATATAGACCTAATTGATTTTATATATTTTACTTGGCAATTTCTTGGACTTCCCTCCTGCTCCCTGTAGATTTTATCCATTTAAAACACACATATATTTTTATACTATTTTTTTATCATATTTTTTATTCAGTCCTTGTGTGTAATATATTGGTGCAATGATGATTTAATAAAAGTTTTTTCAAATTTTTTTTTGCTCATTTATTCAATTTTGGATTTTATTTGGGGTTATTTGTGTTATTAGAGATGAGCGAATTTACAGTAAATTCGATTTGTCACGAACTTCTTGGCTCGGCAGTTGATGACTTTTCCTGCATAAATTAGTTCAGCTTTCAGGTGCTCCGGTGGGCTGGAAAAGGTGGATACAGTCCTAGGAGACTCTTTCCTAGGACTGTATCCACCTTTTCCAGCCCACCAGAGCACCTGAAGGCTGAACTCATTTACGCAGGATAAGTCATCAACTGCCGAGCCGAGAAGTTCGTGACAAATCGAATTTACTGTAAGTTCGCTCATCTCTAGTTTAATTATTACAGGTGTAGTCTTATTACAGTGTTTCCCAACCAGAGTTGCCTCCAGCTGTTGCAAAACTACAACTCCCAGCATGCCCGGAAAGCCTTTGGCTGTCCGGGCATGCTGGGAGTTGTAGTTTTGCAACAGCTGGAGGCAAACCTGGTTGGAAAACATTGGATCTTGCCACAAGAGGGTGTAAAGGTGCTTCCATGTTGCCTAATAAAAATGCTCTCAGGCACTACTTTAGGGTAGTGTACCTCTTGATGAGAGGACATGGATCAAGACATTGCTCTACAACACACAAGATGACATTAATCAGAGTTGACAGACTTAGATGAGGCGGCATCATTCAAGAAGAGAAGCAGGATGGTTGTTATGACGAACTGCCTGCCATCTAGACCAGTGTTTCCCAAGCGCAGTCCTTAATTCCCCCCAACAGGTCATGTGTTGAGGATTTCCTTAGTCTTTCACAGGTAATATAATTGTGGTGTTCCTGATGCAATGAACATAAGTATATCACCTGTGAAATATTAAGGAATTCCCGAAAACATGAACTTTAGAATCCTTCTTTGAAAACACTGGCCTAAGCCATTTGGATCAAGCTGTTAGGTGAGGGCACGCGTGGTGAACGGGCTTCGGCTGGCCCACACAGATCACCAGTACAGAGGATTGTTTGATTTGCTGACAAGCAGGAGCAGATCCCAGTTTTCTTATTCACTAGAGATGAGCAAACTTACAGTAAATTCGATTCGTCACGAACTTCTCGGCTCGGCAGTTGATGACTTATCCTGCATAAATTAGTTCAGCTTTCCGGTGGGCTGGAAAAGGTGGATACAGTCCTAGGAGACTCTTTCCTAGGACTGTATCCACCTTTTCCAGCCCACCGATGCACCTGAAAGCTGAACTAATTTATGCAGGATAAGTCATCAACTGTCGAGCCGAGAAGTTCGTCACGAATCGAATTTACTGTAAGTTCGCTCATCTCTATTATTCACTATCCAGACACAAGTGGCTCCTTCATTACACACCGTCTATGCCAAAACTATTTTCAGGTGCTCCGTAGACCCTATTATCTTTAGTAAGGGTGCATTCACACAACCATCTGTCCCCGTTTTTTTTATCCCCACTTCAGTTCCGTTCTTGCAGGCTCTAAATAGATTAAAACCAGTTTAAAAAAAAAAAAAAACACAACAACATTCATGTCAATGAGATTTTTTTTACAATCTGTTTACATCCGTTTCTACCCGTCTGCGCTCATTTCCGGTTTTTGGACGGAAGAAAGAAAAACAGCACTTCCGTCAAAACAAACAGAAGAAAAACGGACACAGTAAATTTAACATGGAAGTCTATGGAAAACGGATGAGCCTTTAACCTCTTAAGGACGCAGGGCGTACCTGTACGTCCCGAGTCCACTCTCTTTCTATAACGCGGGGCCACAGCGTCATAGTGGATCGGGACCCGTGGGTAATAGCGTGTGGCACTGATCGTAGTGCTGGGCGCTATTAACCGTTTAGACGCAGTGTTCAAAGTTGATCGCCGCGTCTAAAGTGGAAGTAAACTACTCCCGGCTAGCTCAAAATTGCGTCGTCCCAAACAGCTGGAACACACAAGGAGGGCTGCTACCTTACAACTGCGAGTCCGATCGCCGAATAACTGCACAGAGCCTGAGATGTAGATCTGTCTCGGGCAAATATGTACGTTATTACAGGTTATTACAGCTAGCAGGCATGAGCAGTCAAGCGGCAAAATCATTGATCAATGTTATCCTATGGAATAACAATGATCAATGTAAAAGATCAGTATGTACAGTGTTATAGTACCCTATGGGAGCTATAACATTGCAAAAAAAAAAAAATAAATAAACAAAAAAGTAAAAAAAAAAAAAAGTTAAAGATCATTTAACCCCTTTCCTAATAAAAGTTTGAATCGCCCCCTTTTTCCCATAAAAAAAAAGTGTAAATAAAAATAAACCTATGTGGTATCGCCGCGTGCGGAAATGTCCAAATTATAAAAATATCGTTAATTAAGCCGCACGGTCAATGGCGTACAGCAAAGTAATTAAAAAAGTCCAAAATAGCGTATTTTTGGTCACTTTTAATATTTAAAAAATGTAAAAGCGATCAAAAAGTTCGATCAATGCAAAAATGATACCGCTAAAAACTTCAGTTCACGGCGCAAAAAATTAGCCCTCATCCCGCCCAGTACGCAGAAATATAAAGTTATAGGGGTCAGAAATTACAATTTTAAAAACGGATAAATTTTCCTGCATGTAGTTATGATTTTTTTCCACAAATACCACAAAATCAAACCTATATAAGTAGGGTATCACTTTAATTGTATGGACCTACAGAATAAAGAGATGGTGTCATTTTTACCGAAATGTACAGCGTAGAAACGGAAGACCCCCAAAAGTTACAAAATGACGCTCTCTTCAATTTTGTCGCACAATGATTTTTTTTTTCCGTTTCAACGTAGATTTTTGGGTAAAATGACTGACGTCATTACAAAGTAGAATTAGTGGCACAAAAAATAAGCAATCATATGGATTTTTAGGTGCAAAATTGTAAGAATTATGATTTTTAAAAAGGTAAAGAGGAAAAACGAAAGTGCAAAAACCCCTGAGTCTTTAAGGGGTTAATGTCATCCATTTGCCTCTGTTTTTTCAATCGTTTCTTTATCAGTTTTTACTTCTGAGCATGCTCAGAACAAAAAAATTTTATTTTTATTTACTGAACAATAACGGATCCAAACAGATAACATCAGTTATTGTCAATTTTTATTTTTGACGGGAGAACAGGAAGTATCTAGACGGCCGTGTGAACGCAGCCTAACAAAACTAGGTTCTATATGGAGGTCTGGTGGTGAGCACCTCAATTCCTCCTTTGCTGTGGAGCAACATCATATCCCAACTGCTGGTGTGATGATCCGGGGAGCCATTGTATATTTAGTCGGTCACCCCTAGTAGCGATATCTCACGAACAGCTCAGCGATATGTGCCAGACATTCTGCCGCCACGTGTCACCCATCATGGCTTCCAGCAGGATAATGTTTGCCCACACACTACAAGGGTCTCCCAGTAATGTCTCCACCAGATTGCAACACATTTCTGGCCGGCCCGGTCCCCAGATTTATCACCCATAAAGCATTTTTGGTTCCAGTTTTGGCAACCTACAAACGTGCAGTATCTACAGGCCCAGCGGCAACACCTGTGGCCAAGTGTGCTGTAGTATGCAACACGGAATCTGTATTCCTCCATGTATCTAAAATGTATCTCATCTTAGGGCAGTGGTCTCAGACTGTGCCCCCCCCACCCAGATGTTGCAAAACTTCAACTCCTGGCATGCCCGGACAGCCAACGGCTGTCCGGGCATGCAGGGAGTTGAAGTTTTGCAACATCTGGAGGGCCACAGTTTGAGACCACTGTCTTAGGGCATTCAAGTCTCCTTTTAATTGTATGATTTTCTCCCAAAAATGTTTTCCATCTGCTCTAATATTGTAATCACAAATATCATTACAGTCACATATAGAAAGTTTTCTTCTATTCCAATAACTCACTGTGTGTGTTATGCATAGAATATAATATATATATATATATATATATATATATAGACATATATATACATATATATACATACACACACACATACCTACAATATATATGTGTGTCTGTATATAAATATATATATGTGTGTGTATATATAATTTTTTTAAATAGGTACATTTATTTGATGAAACATTAATTTTTTTATTCATTCTCCATTATGAAAAGATTATCGCAGTCGCTCTTAATAAACCGATGTTTATTGAGAATTAGTAATTTGTTAGAACACAAGTCACTTTCTACTTTACAAGTCAACAAATAAGAGACACTACAACTGCTTGCTGTATAGAAAATTAAAACCACAGTAAGCAAAATCGGCTAAGAGTTGTGGTGCTACCATCTAGATAAAAAGCATACATGTCCCTCTGATGAATACGCCCTACCATCGGGATCATCTCATATATACAAGGCTGCTTAAGGTACGGACCTGTAATGGTATGGGGGGGGGGGGAGGTGCACGTAGTCTCCATCATGAACGATGCCTGTCATGCTTTCATGTGTAAAACTAGTACAGGTTAAGACAGAGTGTGTGTGTATGCGTGTGTGTTTGTGTATGCGTGTGTGCGTTTGTGTGTGCGTGTGTGTGTGCGTGTGTGCGCATGCGTGTGCGCGTATGCGTGTGTATGCGTGTGTGTGCGTATGCGTGTGTATGCATGTGTGTATGCGTGTGTGTGTATGCGTGTATATATATATATATATATATATATATATATATATATATATATATACACACACACATATATATACATACACATACATACACACACATACACACACATACATACACACACACACACAATATTTACAATGGGTAAGTATATAGCAAAATTAAGATAAAAAAAATTTAAGGATCATAAAATTGGAAAATTTACAATGATCATAAAGTCCTGTAGGGGCTGGTAAAGCCACATAAAGAACAAAAACACAGACCGAATTTAACAGTGTGTGTTAAGGGCAGGGTCACACAGAATGCATCCACAGTATGTTTCACGCTGCTGATGCACCGACTAGTCACCAGAGCTCCCTGCTGCGGGTGGGCAAGCTGTGTGTGTCCGCTCGTAGCGGTGATTTCTCGCTGCATGTCTGCTACCAGCAAGCACTGTGTCTGCAGTGGGAAATCTGCTAATATGAGCGGACACACAGAGCCACCTCGCCGCAGCAGCGTGTTCGCTCCTGTGCCTGCTGTTGGCTCATCCGCAAGTTAAACACGTTGTGGATGCGCTCCGCGTGACCCTACCCTAAATGTGTATTTTGCATATGTATTGCTGCCAGATATGGTCATTAGAAACACAGCCAGTCCAGGATTTACTTCCCTAACCCGGACTCAAAGATTAGTGCGAGAGCAGCCATAGGGTCCGTGCGGAACAGAAAAGCTTTGGACTTCTACCAAACAGGTGGATGACACTTTAAAGATTTATTCACATGCTGCACTGAAACTGACTTGTGGTACAGATGTTCACAGCGGCTTTCACCCCTTTTCCATATATCAGGACTAAGCGTGGACTTCTAACCCAGTGAGGTCACACCTGACGCTATCTAGCTGTTGAATGAGTGAACTCCTCCGAAAAAAATGGAGGTAACTTCCAAACTTGTTAAATATAAAATAAACTATATTTGGGGGGGACGACTAGAAATATAAAAACAATATGTTTCAGATATAATCCAGACCGCCTAGGCGACACACACTTCTCACTCGTGAAGAATACTGGATCATAGGGTTAAATACTCTGACACCTACTAATGCAGTGTTTCCCAACCAGGGTGCCTCCAGCTGTTGCAAAACTACAACTCCCAGCATGCCCAGACAGCCTTCGGCTGTCCGGGCATGCTGGGAGTTGTAGTTTTGCAAAAGCTGGAGGCACCCTGGTTGGGAAACACTGCTCTAGCTGGTGCAAACCTGCAACTCCCAGCAGGTTTTGCAACGGCTGGGAGAGCCATAGGTTGGACTGAATCCAAAACGTTAAAAAAAAGGTAAAACAATGAGGCGCGCACATTAACATGGTGTAGTATAAGGCTAGGTTCACACTGCGGAATCTCTGGGCAGAAAATTTCCACCCGGAGATGCCGAGTGCGGCCAAAGCCGGCTGAATCAGTCGGCACTAGGACCGTGCGGACACTGCAGTCTCCAATAGACTGCAATGTGATCCGCGAGTATTTTGAGAATTTTTTTTAAGGGAATTTTCCGTTCACAAATTGCGAGAAATTTTAAAGCGGAATTTTCGTTCACAAATTCCCAAGTGTGAATTTGTGAACGGAAACCCATTCACTACACTAGACATTTTAATAAGCGGAATTTCTGCCTGCAATTTAAAAGCGGAATTGCAGGCAGAAATTCCGTAGAGTGAATCTAGCCTTACAAGTCTTCAGTGTACATCACCTCCAATTCCATGACACAGTATATAGAAGTCAGGTTTAACCATTTCATGTTGCAAGACAAGGACACGGTGGAAAAAAATTTGGATAACCCCAACAAAGGAGGAACAAGTTCCCATTACAGAACAGAAGCAGGAAGGTGCCTTATGCCTCAAAGACGATAACATCCGAACTCTATAATAAAGCTCCCTCCGCTTTGTGCCAGTGCTGGTTCCTTGGATACAGCGAGCCCTGTCAAATATGGCAATAAATTAAAAAGAATTGCATGATCACGACTTACAGACAGGCATTGAACATTTGAGGGATCTGCAGATAATCCGCTTAGTGTATGAATCTACTCTTCAAATCTGTATTTAGGATGAGAATTAGACACGGTGAGCTTTAATGCTGTGACATGTAAAATCGGCATCATAGAAAAAAAAGAGAACGGACATTCACAAATAAAGGCAAAACAGGACAGAAGGACATACTGTAGTGATCACGGAGGGGCCGGGATATTTAGGGACACCACTTCAGTTATCAGAAAGTCTCTGTGGTTGATAACAGAACAATTAATTGAATCCATATGCGCAGGTAGATATAAGGTCTATTAGGGGGCCCCTTTAAATCCATCCATCCCATTGTTTATGAAATTACTGGTGTGGGGGGAGCAAAAAGAATTTAAAACAAATAAAAAAAAAATTAAAAAGTTGACAGAACTTTAGTAAAGTTTCCCTAATTTTCTGGGCAAATACCAAAGTGGTAAAGCTCAGCAAGATGGAGCTGGGTAGAAGAGCACAACACGTCCTGGTCTGAAGGCGGCTGCCGCTATTCTCCACGAGGCATTGGTGACGCCTTCACATCCTATTCATGAAGTCAGCAGTACCCAAAACTCTATGTAATTTCCACAGCAAAGAAAAATAAAAATGCTGTTATGCAGCAAAAAAGGGGACCAGGAAAAAAAATGTTGAATTCCACCCTGACTTGGAGTAAGCGGAAGATGATATGTGCATATATTTATATATATATATATATATCTATTTATATATTTTCATGATTACAAATAATGACCGATTTTTAGTCCGCCATCCAGACAGTGTAACCGATACATCTGATGGTGTCTTGACTCATCAGTCCAGGGGCTGTGGGTCTGCGATGGGCATGGTGTGAAGGACTTCATCCAGGAGCTGGAGAGCGCGGTGTAAGTGAATTTCTATCCAGCAAGGGGTCTCTTTTATACTCTGTCTAGGGTAATCTGGACCCCAGCCCTTCACAAAGCTCATCCGCAGGATACAAAGTCTTCGGAGATCATCTACTCCGATACCTGCAGCTGCAGAAAGACCTGAGAAAGAAAAAATTTATTAAAAAAAACAAAAAAAAAAAACTTTACTTTTGAGCAGATCTGGGGGAAAAATAATAAAATAAAATGGTGATGCCACTTACTGATTGCTGGAGCAATCCCACCCACAGATCCTGGACCAGGTATATTCCCGGCTACTGCTGCCGCTTGAGCTGCGGCTGCTGCCTGCGCCGTCGCTGCCTGCTGCTGCATTTGTCTGTGACACTGACGTAAGTCGAATACCTTAAAGAAAAAACATGGTCAGAAAACCAGGTTAGTTACAAAATCATGGGTAAACCCCTTTAAAGGAGTACTCTAGTGCTGAGTATTCCTGCTACGTCCTGCCCGGGCTGCAAAATAAATGAAAATGAACCATCACTCACCTCCTTGGGTTCCCGCGGAGCGTCACTACAGCTGATCGGTGCATCTCCTTCATACTTCCGGGTGTAACGAAGCGTCAAATGGCGCTCAGCGTATCGCCGGCCGAGGCTGAACATCGCGGCGGCCGCACCATGTGACGCTTCGTTACACCCGGAAGTATATCGAGGATGTACCGGAGGACTAATCAGCTGTAGTGACGCTCCGCAGGAACCCAGGGAGGTGAGTGATGGTTCATTTATTTTGCAGCCCGGACAGGACGGAGCAAGAATACTCTGCACTAGAGTACTCCTTTAAGGCATTACAGACATGTCAAAAGTTTTGATCGGTGGGGGTCATAGGTCTGCAAAAACAGACAGGCAAAGTGGGGCTTGACTCCCCAGCCCTGCACTCATTGACGGAGACTGGCTCCATTGTAGTAACAGTCATTTTATTTTTCCACTTAAGCGGTTATTACCTTAATGTAAGCGCTGGGATATATCTTGTGGACTGCGTCCCCGGGGGCTCGTCCTGCCTCTCTATCCAGGTAGTAGCTCTGTACAAACACTGCATGATCACTGAGACATCGCACCCAGACGTCACCTTCTCCTTTACACTCCAGCTGGACGCCTTTCCCTATGTGTAACCTGAAATTAATACAGAACACAAGGGGTAAAGTTCGTTCTCCCACTATGCTAACATAGATTATCAACCTAGAGAGCAGAGAGATTTACCAGGAAACAGTCAGGGGCTCTAAAATATTCAACTTCCAGTAATTTGTATTTTCACTACTACATTGAGGCAAGAACAATACATCCTGTACTGCTTCAAGCAGGAGTATGTGATGAGCAGATGTATCATGGATGTAGTGTTCTTTAAAACCGCTGCCCCCATTACACGCCCAAATTTATACCCATCACATACTTCATATTCCATGTAAATATTCAGAATAAGCAGTTATGTACAGGTATTTCTGATCTACAATGTCACCTGTATGATGCTCTTCTTACTTCCACAGTAGGAATTTATATAAAAACTAGCTGAGTACCCGGCGCTGCCCAGTTTTTCCTACATAATCTTTGTGTGGGGGGGGAAAAGCAACAAAAGGAGATAGCTTTTGTTCCCATACCCCAGCTTCATTTCTAATCCTCATATCCCGTCCTCAGGTGGGGCTGAGTTGTGGTAAAGATATTGTAAACTGAATATAAAAAGGGGTGTGGCTTAAAGGGTGGGCGTGTCTTTGCAAGATGGGCATGGAATGTGGGGAGGGTGTGGCTTGCCAGCCGGACTGACGCATTCACCAGGAGATGCAGAGCAGAGATTGTGGAGTAAGGAACCGGAAGTTCCATATACTTACATGGGACAAGAAACAAAAACCCCAGCCGATACGTTAGGGTTAATTTAATTATATATCTTTATTTGACATATAAGCAACATGTGACCAAATTAGCTAAATATCTCCGGCCGGATGGAAGTATGCTGGAACATACATTTCTTCTAGATTTGCGTTGGGCTTTAAACAAAAACCCCGACCCTCACAAATGAGGGTAGGTTAGGGTTAAATTAACTATCCAATATTTTTAGTGGACGTATAAGTAACATATGACCAAGAATTAGCGAAATATCTCCAGCCCTTTGGAAGTCATGACGTAACGTATTTACCATAGTCTTAAAACACAAACCCAGACCCTGACAAATGGGGGTGAGTAAGGGTTAAATCACCTATACTAGGTTTGTTGTAGACAGATAAGTAACATGTGGCCAAGTTTCATGTTAATATCTTTAGCCGTTTGGAAGTGATGCTGGAACATACATACATACATATATACACACACATACACTGGGGGAGATTTATCAAAACCTGTCCAGAGGAAAAAGTTGCTGAGTTGCCCATAGCAACCAATCAGATCTCTTTAATTTTTGACAAGCTCTGTGAAAAATGAGAGCGATAGAGAGAGAGAGCGAGCGAGCCAGCGATACAGAGAGAGAGCGAGCGAGCCAGCGATACAGAGAGAGAGCGAGCGAGCCAGCGATACAGAGAGAGAGCGAGCGAGCCAGCGATACAGAGAGAGAGCGAGAGAGAGAGAGAGAGAGAGAGAGAGAGAGAGAGAGAGCGAGCGAGCCAGCGATAAAGAGAGAGAGAGAGAACGAGCCAGCGATAGAGAGAGAGAGCGAGCGAGCCAGCGATAGAGAGAGAGAGCGAGCGAGCCAGCGATAGAGAGAGAGAGCGAGCGAGCCAGCGATAGAGAGAGAGAGAGCGAGCGAGCCAGCGATAGAGAGAGAGAGAGCGAGCGAGCCAGCGATAGAGAGAGAGAGAGCGAGCGAGCCAGCGATAGAGAGAGAGAGAGCGAGCGAGCCAGCGATAGAGAGAGAGAGAGCGAGCGAGCCAGCGATAGAGAGAGAGAGAGAGAGAGCGAGCGAGCCAGCGATAGAGAGAGAGAGAGAGAGAGCGAGCGAGCCAGCGATAGAGAGAGAGAGAGAGAGAGAGAGAGCGAGCCAGCGATAGAGAGAGAGAGAGAGCGAGCCAGCGATAGAGAGAGAGAGAGAGAGAGCGAGCCAGCGATAGAGAGAGAGAGAGAGCGCGAGCGAGCCAGCGATAGAGAGAGAGAGAGAGCGAGCGAGCCAGCGATAGAGAGAGAGAGAGCGAGCGAGCCAGCGATAGAGAGAGAGAGAGCGAGCGAGCCAGCGATAGAGAGAGAGAGAGCGAGCGAGCCAGCGATAGAGAGAGAGAGAGAGAGCGAGCGAGCCAGCGATAGAGAGAGAGAGAGCGAGCGAGCCAGCGATAGAGAGAGAGAGAGAGAGCGAGCCAGCGATAGAGAGAGAGAGCGAGCGAGCGATAGAGAGAGAGAGCGAGCCAGCGATAGAGAGAGAGCGAGCGAGCCAGCGATAGAGAGAGAGAGAGAGCGAGCGAGCCAGCGTTAGAGAGAGAGAGAGAGAGCGAGCCAGCGATAGAGAGAGAGAGAGAGCGAGCGAGCCAGCGATAGAGAGAGAGAGAGAGCGAGCGAGCCAGCGATAGAGAGAGAGAGAGCGAGCGGGCCAGCGATAGAGAGAGAGAGAGCGAGCGAGCCAGCGATAGAGAGAGCGAGCGAGCCAGCGATAGAGAGAGAGAGAGAGAGCGAGCGAGCCAGCGATAGAGAGAGAGAGAGAGAGAGCGAGCGAGCCAGCGATAGAGAGAGAGAGAGAGCGAGCGAGCCAGCGATAGAGAGAGAGAGAGAGAGCGAGCGAGCCAGCGATAGAGAGAGAGAGAGAGCGAGCGAGCCAGCGATAGAGAGAGAGAGAGAGCGAGCGAGCCAGCGATAGAGAGAGAGAGCGAGCGAGCCAGCGATAGAGAGAGAGAGCGAGCGAGCCAGCGATAGAGAGAGAGAGCCAGCGATAGAGAGAGAGAGCCAGCGATAGAGAGAGAGCCAGCGATAGAGAGAGAGAGCCAGCGATAGAGAGAGAGAGCCAGCGATAGAGAGAGAGAGCCAGCGATAGAGAGAGAGAGCCAGCGATAGAGAGAGAGAGCCAGCGATAGAGAGAGAGAGCCAGCGATAGAGAGAGAGAGCCAGCGATAGAGAGAGCAAGCCAGCGATAGAGAGAGCGAGCGAGCCAGCGATAGAGAGAGCCAGCGAGCCAGCTTTAGAGAGCGCGCAATAGAGCGAGCGAAAGAGAGATATATATATATATTATTTTATACATATATTATACACTATAGTTAACAGAAATGCTGCACTTTATCAGTTACATCAGTTACCTTGCTCGCTCAATGGCTTCTGTCCTGTGAACATTGGACAGTTGTCCCAAGCAGAACCGATCACCACCGGATGGGTCCACATAACCGTCGACAGTAACAATGGGGCAGCTCGATGGGACCTTGAACGTTTCTCCCACCTGAACATCCATTTCAAAGTACGCGATAGAGCACCAATATTCAGGAGCTGCAGAAGAAATGCAAGCGAGACCCAAAATATTACACAAGACTTAGGAAGGCCATATGCCCCATTTCTCTAATGCAGCGTTTCCCATCCAGGGTGCCTGCAGCTGTTGCAAGACTACATCTTCCAGCATGCCCAGACAGCCTTCGGCTGTCCGGGCATGCTGGGAGTTGTAGTTTTGCAACAGCTGGAGGCACCCTGGTTGGGAAACACTGCTCTAATGTGTATGGGAGCCTTTAGGGGGTGCTACAACTGGACAGAATACAGGAAGAGGATGCCGGAGAAGATATCATGATCTTTTGGACTTAGGTTGACTTCATTCCATCTTCCTTTGGAAAATAAAACAAATACCAAACAGGGTCAGGTAAGTGTGCCCTAAAAATAATACAAGACACATAATGAAGGATGCACTAGACGACTTACCTGGGTGATTAGAGATCGGAGGCTGGAATGCGAGCTCATTGTGCACAGGCCCTAAAAGACACAAATCACTGTTAGGCTGGGTTTACACCACATTTTTGCAATACAGTTCCCGTATCAGATTTTTGATTAACTGATTCCTCAAAACCTGACTAAACTGTATCAAAACGTGTGTACAAATCTTACTCCGTATACGGTTCGAAAAATGACATCAGGTTGAATCTTTTTTTTAAGAAACGTATAAGTTTTTAACTTTTCATTCCATTATGGATAAAGTTTTACTTGTTTGACTGAAAATCCAAGAAATAAAACTGTGCAAAGTCAAAAAACGATGGATCCGTACTCCCATACGGTCCTCTACAGTTCCCATTGACTCCCATGTTTAAAAAAATAAATAAAAAAAAAAAACACGTATACGTTTCAATACAGTTTTTCACCTGGACCAAAAACCGTGGTAGGCTTTTGGGTACAGGAAAAAAAAAAACTGACAAAACTGTACAGGATGCGAAATGGATACAACCTGATGCATCATTTGTCATACGGTTTTCAATGGAGAGTCAATGCATACAGTTTTCAATACGGTTCCATATCGTTTTCAAATTGAAAATGTATACGGGAACTGTATTGCAAAAATGTAGTGTGAGCGCAGCCTTAGTTGAGAAGTCCCATTATTTGCTGGTGTCTAAACCTAAAATTGTGCGATAAGAACACTTTCCATTTAAGAAGCCACCAAGCAAATAATGCTAAGTCTCTTTAAGGTGCTATGCCTGCCCATCATCTCCATATTCATTTTTCTCCACTTACAACCTAGTGACAGAAGAGTGAAGAAAAATTAAAGGGGTTATCCAGGAAAAACATATATTTGTAAATGACTTCTATTAAAAAAAAAAAACTTAATCCTTTCAATACTTATGAGCTGCTGAAGTGGAGTTGTTCTCTTGTAAGTGCTCTCTGATGACACCCGTCTCGGGAACTGTCCAGAGTAGAAGCAAATCCCCATAGCAAACCTCTTTTACTCTGTGCAGTTCCCGAGACAAGCAGAGATGTCAGCAGAGAGCACTGTTGTCAGACAGAAGAGAACAACTCAACTTCAGCAACTGATAATATTTTCAATAATTATCAGCTTTTGAAGTTGAGTTGTTCTTTTCTGTCTGCCAACAGTGCTCTCTGCTGACATCTCTGCTTGTCTCGGGAACTGCACAGAGTAAAAGAGGTTTGCTATGGGGATTTGCTTCTACTCTGGACAGTTCCCGAGACAGGTGTCATCAGAGAGCACTTAGACAGAAAAGAACAACTCAACTTCAGCAGCTCATAAGTGCCAAAAGGATTAAGATTTTTTAATAGAAGTCATTTACAAATCTGTTTAACTTTCTGGAACCAGTAAATATATAGAGATATATCTATATATCTATATATCTATATATCTCTATATCTCTATATCTCTATATATCTATATATATATCTCTATATAATTTATTTTTTCCTGGAATACCCCTTTAACATGTATAAGATGTACAGGCATAGGGCAGAACAGAGAATGGAGGCAGGGCAACTCGGCAAAGCCAGCTCCCCGCCACTAATGTGAACTAAAGACATTTAGTATTATAGAAACGTTTAAACTGCAGGACTAGTTCCAATAAGTGATATCTCTTTTTACTCCTGTTCACCCGCACTATGACCCAGTATATTGGTTTAGTGCGGATGAACAGTTTGTCAGATTCCCTTTCAACCTCACTTTACCCAGGGCCTGGTACAATTCAACTGAAAAAAGGGGTTTTCCCCGGCTGCATTAACCCCTTAAGGACCGTTTTTTTTTCCGTTTTTGCACTTTTGTTTTTTGCTCCTTGTCTTTAAAAAAAAAAAAATCATAACTTTTCAATTTTGCACCTAAAAATCCATATGATGGCTTATTTTTTGCACCACCAATTCTACTTTGTAATAACGTCAGTCATTTTGCCCAAAAATCTACGGTGAAACGAGAGAAAAAAAATCATTGTGCGACAAAATTGGAAAAAAAACGCTGTTTTGTAACTTTTGGGGACTTCCGTTTCTACGTAGTAAATTTTTCGGTAAAAATGACACATTATTCTGTAGGTCCATACGATTAAAATGATCCCCTACTTATATAGGTTTGATTTTGTCGGACTTCTGGAAAAAATCATAACTACATGCAGGAAAATTAATACGTTTAAAATTGTCATCTTCTGACCCCTATAACTTTTTTATTTTTCCGCGTATGGGGCGGTATGAGGGCACATTTTTTGCGCCGTGATCTGAAGTTTTTAGCAGTACCGTTTTTGCATTGATAGGACTTATTGATCGCTTTTTATTCATTTTTTCATGATATAAAAAGTGACCAAAAATGCACTGTTATGGACTTTGGAATTTTTTTGCGCGTACGCCATTGACCGTGCAGTTTAACAATATATTTTTATAATTCGGACATTTCCGCACGTGGTGATACCATATGTGTTTATTTTTATTTATACTGTTTTTTTTATGGGAAAAGGGAGGTGATTGAAACTTTTAATAGGGAAGGGGTTAAATGATCTTTATTCACTTTTTTTTCTGCACTTTTTTTTTGCAGTGTTATAGGTCCCATAGGGACCTATAACACTGCACACACTGATCTATTACATTGATCAATGGTTTCTCATAGGAAACCAGTGATCGATGATTCTGCCGCTTGACTGCTCATGCCTGGATCTCAGGCACTGAGCAGTCATTCGGCGATCGGACAGCGAGGAGGCAGGTAGGAGGCGGCTGTCCTGTAAGCTGTTCGGGATGCCGCGATTTCACCGCGGCTATCCCGAACAGCCCACTGAGCTAACCGGCAGTTTTTACTTTCACTTTTAGCCGCGTGGCTCAGCTTTGAGCATGCGGCTAAAGGGTTAATAGCGCGCGGCACCGCGATCAGTGCCACGCGCTGTTAGCGGCGGGTCCCGGCTTCACTATGACACCGGGCCTGCCGTGATATGATGCGGGGTCACCGTGGGACCCCGCGTTATATCACGGGAGCGGGACCAAGGATGTACTCATACGTCCTTGGTCCTTAAGGGGTTAAAGGGGTATTCCAGGAAAAAACTTTTTATATATCAATTGGCTCCGGAAAGTTAAACAGATTTGTAAATCACTTCTATAAAAAATAAAAATCCTTCCAGTAGTTATCAGCTGCTAAAGTTGAGTTGCACTTTTCTTTCTGACAACAGTGCTCTCTGCTGACACCTCTGCTTGTCTCAGGAACTGTCTGAAGCATTAGAGGTTTGCTATGATATTTGCTCTTACTCTGGACAGTTCCTGACATGAACAGAGGTGTAGCAGAGAGCACTGTGGTGAGACAGAAAAGAATAACTCAAATCCCGCAGCTGGTAACTACTGGAAGGATTAAGATTTTTTTTAAATAGAAGTAATTTACAAAATATATGTTTAACTTTCTGGAACCAGTTGATATGAAAATTTTTTTTACGTTTTTTCCTGAAATACCCCTTTAACTTGGAAGCGGCACTGCCTTGCCTTGTTAACCAAAGAAGAATTGCAAGAATTTTAAAGTATTAAACCATTATTATTGGTGGTACAGGCACATGTAGGCTACTTTGCATTATTTCTTTCCAGTGGATCATTACATGGCCTATACGACTCCACACACTTTTTAACGTCCTCCTAAAGCATAAACATTTTCCCTCTTTTAATGCCTGTAGAAAGCAACATATAAAAAGGAATCCGCTCCGCAACGCACAAGAGTGAGCACCCTGCTGCGGCTGGGTAGCTCTGGGTGTCTGCTTTTGACTGGCGGCAGGAAATTCACGCGACCCTACCATTAAAAAAAAAGGGGTTTTCCAGGAATATTTTTTTATTGATGGTTTGTTTTCCCTAGGATAGTCCATCAATATGCGATGGGTTGGGGTCTGACTCCAGGCACCCACGCTGAATGAAGAGACCGCTGTGCTCTTGTAAGGACTGTGGCCTCTTTCATTCCTACTAAGCATAGGATCTGTTCACTGAATAGTGAGTATACTTTGTTTTGGAGCTCCTCCCATTAAAATGAATAAAAATGAGCTTCAATACCAGGTGCAGCTGCTTGCCAGTGTATGGGACAGGCCATCAATATGTTTAAAAGGGGTACTCGCCTGGAAAACATTTTTTTTATATCAACTGGTGCCAGAAAGTTAAACAGATTTGTAAATGACTTCTATTTAAAAATCGTAATCCTTCCAGTACTTATCAGCTGCTGTATACTACAGGGGAAGTTCTATTCTTTTCGAAATTTCCTTTCTGTCTGGCCACAGTGCTCTCTGCTGACACCTCTGTCCATTTTAGGAACTGTCCAGAGAAGGAGCAAATCCCCATAGCAAACTTCTGTTCAGGACAGTTCCTGACATGGACAGAGGTGTAAGCAGAGAGCACTGTGGTCAGACAAAAAAGGAAATTTGAAAAGAACTTCCTCTGTAGTATACAGCAGCTGATAAGTACTGGAAGGATTAAGATTTTTAAATAGAAGTAATTTACAAATCTGTTCAACTTTCTGGCACCAGTTGATTTAAAAGAAAATGTTCTCCAGGGGAGTACCCCTTTAAACATATTGATGGCCTGTCCTATACGCTGACAAGCAGCTGCACCTGGTATTCAATCTCATTTTGATTCATTTTAATGGGATGAGCTACAAATCCAAGTATACCGTATATACTCGCGTATAAGCCGAGTTTGTCAGCACGATTTTTCGTGCTGAAAAAGCCCCCCTCTGCTTATACTCGAGCGAACTGTCAATCCCTTCTCAGTGGTCTTCAACCTGTGGACCTCCAGATGTTGCAAAACTATGTTTGGTACCCACCTCCCCTCGGTGGGAAGGAAGGGTGAGCTGGTCCGGGCCATCTATGCTGCAGGGACCCTCCGATGGGGAGGGTTAGTCGTTGCGGGCTGTCCATTTTCACCGGGGGGGGGGGGGAGGGGGGGGTTCTCTTCTCCGCGCTTTGGGCCCGGCCCCGGACTAGTGATGTTGTCTTGACAACGACGCACAGGGACGTTCATGCGCAACGTCCCTGTGCGTCGTCGTCAAGGCAACGTCACTAGTCCGAGGGGGCAGGCCCGAAGCGCGGAGAAGGGGCCCCCCCCGGTGAAAATGGACAGCCCTCACCCTTCCTTCCCACCGAGGGGAGGCGAGTACAAAACAAGGTGGGGGGGGCTGGATGATGACGAAGGCCGCAGTGGTCTTCAACCTGAGGACCTTCAGAAGTTTCAAAACTACTACAACTCCGGTGGCTGTCCGGGTATGTTGGGAGTTGTAGTTTTGCAACATCTGGAGGTCCACAGGTTGAAGACCACTGATGAAGGGATTGAGAGGCTGTGATGATGGAGGGGGGGGGGGGGGGGGGGGGGAGAGATGATGATGGAGGTCCGGATGAATACATGGGGGGGATGATGCATTTCCCACCCTTGGCTTATAGTCGAGTCAATAATTTTTCCTGGGATTTTGGGGTGAAATTAGGGGCCTCGGCTCATATTCGGGTCAGCTTATACTAGAGTATATACAGTAACTGCTATTAAGTGACCAGATCCTATGGTTAGTAGGAATTAAAGAGGCCACAGTCCTTGCAAGAGCACAGCGGTCTCTTCGTTCAGCGTGGGTGCCATTATGAAAAACTTGTGACACGTCCTAGAGCAGTGTTTCCCAACCAGGGTGCCGCCAGGTGTTGCAAAACTACAACTTCCAGCATGCCCAGACAGCCTTCAGCTGTCTGGGCATGCTGGGAATTGTAGTTTTGCAACACCTGGAGGCACCCTGATTGGGAAACACTGTCCTAGAGACATGTTAAAAGTTTTGCATGGGGAGTCTGGGTGTTCAGCCGTGAGAAGTCTGGGTTGCCGCACGCTCCCCTCACTGTACAGCAGTCACATGTTGCTCAACTGCAACATGTGACTACAACTGGACATAGTGGCAGAAAATCAAAGAGTTTGGAAATGACAAATTAAGTGGAAAACCCATAAAATAAATAAAAGTAAAATAAGTGTATGACTGATCAATGGTTAAAAAAATTAAATTAAAATAAAAAAGGTAAATTAATATTGGAAAGTCAAACTTACAGTAATGTCCAGGATGGGGCATGGGTGGATGATGCTGAAGATGTCCATTCTGGTGGTGAGACATATTGGGGGTGTAAGGTGCTGTTCTACTTCCAGTCCAGGTGGTGGTACTGTCTACTAAAACATCACACAGAATATGGTTACAATACCAGCCCTTGTAATATGTCTCCAAAGCACGCATGGAGTAACATGGCATGGGAGGCATTGACAGAATTTTAGTTTTTTAAAGGGGTACTCCGGTGGAAAACTTTTTTTTTTATCAACTGGTGCCAGAAAGTATAACAGATTTGCAGTGCTCTCTGCTGACATCACAACCACCGTGCTCTGCTGACATCACAACCACCGTGCTCTCTGCTGACATCACAACCACCGTGCTCTCTGCTGACATCACAACCACCGTGCTCTCTGCTGACATCACAACCACCGTGCTCTCTGCTGACATCACAACCACCGTGCTCTCTGCTGACATCACAACCACAGTGCTCTCTGCTGACATCACAACCACAGTGCTCTCTGCCGACATCTCTGTCCATAGTAGGAGAAAATCCCCATAGCAAACATATGCTGCTCTGGACAGTTCCTAAAATGGACAGAGATGTCAGCAGAAAGCACTGTGTTCAAAAAAGAAAAAAATTCCTCTGTAGTATTCAGCAGCTAATAAGTACTGGAAGGATTAAGATTTTTTTAATAGAAGTAATTTACAAATCTGTTTTACTTTCTGCCACCAGTTGATAAAAAAAAAAAAGGTTTTTCACCGGAGTACCCCTTTAAACCACTGGGATGAGGGGCAATGAAAAGAAAATAAGTGTAGAATAAGTCAATGGCAAAAGGGATGCTACACAATAGAGGAAGCCATTTATTGGTCATGAAGCAAATCAGCACAAATGCTTCCTCCACTGTGTGAGTGCGATAGTGGATTATACATGGTGCAGGGAGGCAATGAGGCACATTTGGTCTCTTATCTGTTTTTAGACACTTGGCAGCCACTTACTGTGATGATATGTGGCTGGCTGAGCACTGAAGCCGTTCTGTTGTGTCCCCTGAGGAGGCACCGAGGCGATCTGCAGCAATCCCTCACCGTGTGACGCTGCCAACAAACTGGTCGGCTGACCTGTGGAGGGAGAGAACATAGTCAGTCTTCCGGGATCGATACTGCCAATAGCTTTGTCTCTCGGCAAATCTGAAATTTACAATACAAATCGTCTGCTGTCACCCATTAACCCCTTCATGACCCAGCTAGTTTTGGCCTTCATGATCCAGTCCATTTTTTCAAATCTGACATGTGTCTCTTAAGTAGTAATAACCCTGAACTGCTTTTACCTGGCAAAGTGATTCAGAGATTGTTTTTTCGAGACATATTGTACTTTATATTAGTGGTAAATTTTTGTTGATGCATGAAGCGATTTTTGTGAAAAACTCAAATATTGTGAAAAATTGAGATTTTTTATACTTACCGTAAAATCTCTCTCTCGAAGGATCCATTGGGGGACACAGACCTTGGGTATATGCGGCTGTCTCTAGGAGGCTTGACATTATGGTAACCAAAAAGTCAGCTCCTCCCAGCAGGATATACCCGCCTCCAGGCCACTGAGCTAATCAGTTTTAGTCCCAGAACAATAGGAGGAGACCGACAGGTCAAAAGAAAAAAAACATGAACTGACCGAGAACCAGAAGAAAAATTTACTGAACACTCCCTCGGACAGATAACCGAATAGGAACCCCAGAAAAGGGCGGGAGTTGGACCCTTTAGAGGGGCCAGAAGTCCGAAAGGAAGAAGACTTTCTGCAGAAAGAAGTGCTAGACTTGTTTTGAGGTAATAAAGAGCTCTTGCCATCCGTCGCCTCAGAGAATTTCATCCAGGCGCTTGCCGAAAAGTCGGGAACCGGCAAAAGGAATCTCTGTGAGAGACTTCTTGGATGCAGCATCCGCGTTCCATGCTTTAAGCCAAACGGAACGATTGAGAGCCACTAGGTTACCGGTGGCAAAGGCAGTACAGCAAGCTGAGTTCAAGGAAGCAGAACACAAAGTCTCCAGCTTTGGAACATTGGAGGGCCAGAGCAGACAGTTCTTCTGGGGGAGATCCCGAAAGAATGCCCGGACGGAGTTGGGAATACCAAATCGAAAGGGCCTTTGACACCCAGGTGGAGGCGAAGGCAGGAAGCAGGGAGGAACCCGCTGCTTCAAAGGCATACTTCGCTAAAGACTCAACCTTCTTGTCTGCTGGATCCTTGAAGGCAGCTGCATCCGCCAGCGGCAGAGTAGTAGCTTTAGAGAGGCAGGAAACCAGAGGATTCACTGCCGGAGAGGAAGACAACTTAGAGACGAGGTCCTTGGCAAAAGGATATCGCGCTTGAACTTTCTTCAGTCCCTGAAACAACTTCTCAGGGTGCTTCCAGGCAGATTCAAGAAAGGCATCAAATTCAGCATGAGAGCTGAACACTTTGGGGGTCGGACGGGCACGATGAAAGGATACTTCTGGAGCTACGTTCGAAGTTCCTGGGTCCTCTAGGTTAAAGGTGTCTCTTATGGCCATAACCAATGAGTTCACCATGTCCACCGAGTCCGAACGGTCCAGAGTCAGATGCCGAATCGGAAAGCTCGTCCGCCAGTTCTCCAGGAGAGTGCGAATGAGTGGAGGCAGCCCTAGAAGAGGGAGACTCCGACCGGGTACGTGGCTCAGGGGAGTCAGAGCGGTGACCAAGGGAACGTCCTCTGGAAGAGTGACGCGTGTGGCCTGAAGAAGCAGCTGGGCGAGACCTGAGAGTGGAATGCCCGTGCCTACCAGAAGACTCAAGGGATGAGTCAGAGGAGACACCCCTAGTACGCTTGTGTGAAGCATAGGGAGAAGGGGAACGGGACCTTCTAGAGGGCCGGTGAAGGGTAGACCTCTCCAAGGCAGTCACCACTGAACGGGAGACCTGTGCCAAGTCGGATATAGACAGAGAGGGAGGAAACTCAGGCTGGAGGGGGCGGCCGAACCCACCGGGTCTGAAAGAGCACCTGGGTTAGAAATGGCAGGGGGGTCTGGGAGAGCAGTAGAGCAGGCAGAACAAGTGGGTTCAGCAGAACCAGGCATTCTTGCAGAGCAGTTTGTAAAAGCGTAATGAGTAACTAATATTCCAGATATCTGTTTTGAGGGAGGGACAGTTCTGGGCACGGACATAGCAAAAAATGAACAGTCGCACCCAAGTCTGTGTCCCTAGGCAGCTGCTGTGAGGAGAACTCCGCACCGGGGCTGTGAGGAGAGAGAGAAGCCGGCCAATAGAAGGAAGGGGCCGGGTCAGATGCAAGGGCTTTGAAATTGGCCCTTGCATGGTCCCAAACACGCGCACAGTGCTGATTGGTGGCTCAGTTTGCGCTCCTGAAGCACTTCTGCTGTTTGGTGGGAGGAGCTAACGTCCGCCAGGCCACCGAAGAAATACAGATTAACTTAATAATGGCGCCCGCTCCGAACCACGAGTGCACACGCCGCCTGTAGTGAACGCCTATGCGCCCAGGGGACGGGGCGGGCGAAGTAACAAAGTAAAACGGCGCGCATGTCCGCAGTGAAGAAACCTCCGGCGCATACATTTCCACACAGACTGCCCAGATAAAGTGCCCCTCTACTGTGAACACACTGCTCCCCCATATAATAAAAAAACATTCCCCCTGCAGGGAAAGATAAAACTATAAAATGGCCAGCCCCAGGTTCAGGAAGAATAGTGGTCCAAAAAAGGGGTCTCCAGCTGTTGCAAGACCTAAGGAGAAAAAAAATACTCACCTAAGAAGTCTTCAGAATGTAGTCTTCAGTCAGCATTGTCACCTGCAGCAAGCCAAGCTCATAGCGAGGCGAACAGGGAGGTAGGGGGACCCATGAGGTACAACCCCAAGCGCTGACCGTTTGCGAGAGGGGGTTAACAGTACATTCAGGATGCCTGCCACCTCTCGCAATGGGGAAACAGTGAACCACAGTTCCTGAGTTCCTGACTAAAAAAAGAAAGAAAAAGGAATAAAGCACTAACACATTCCCTAAACCAAAAAATAAAAAATATGAGACCTGGTCTGGAGAACTCCAGACCAGTGACTACCTCCTTAAGACACTAAGCTAAAACTGATTAGCTCAGTGGCCTGGAGGCGGGTATATCCTGCTGGGAGGAGCTGACTTTTTGGTTACCATAGTGTCAAGCCTCCTAGAGACAGCAGCATATACCCAAGGTCTGTGTCCCCCAATGGAGCAGATAGATAAATTCTCATTTCTCTGTCTGAAACTCTACTTGTAAGAGACATAGTCATGCCAAATAAATGTACTTATTAATTCACATCCAGAACATGTCTACTTTATGCTGGCATCATTTTTTAAACATTCTTTAAACTTTTTTACGACATTAGAAGGCTTATATTATGAGCATTTTTTTTAAATTTTCTACAAAAGTTCAAAATCCAATTTTTTGGGGGAACAATAAATATATATACACACACACACACACACGTATGTTTGTGCGCATGTATATATACACACACATACACATAAACATGCAGTAACAGGTTTAGGACACTAGAGGGAGCTGTTGTACAACGAAACAGCTCCTTCACAAAAAATAAATAAATAAAAAGTGAAAGTGAAACTAAAGCATGACGGGCACAGCGTCGGCAGCTCGGGATGGGTAAGGGACACTGGGGTCTCCTAGCACAGCAATACACACTGCGCTGCTCAGGATTTTTCTCTACGAAACGCTGCCATCAGCTAGTCAGATTTGACTAACCCCCTAGGTCCCGAGGCAAGATGGTTGACTATCAGTGATAGTCACCATTTTATCGGGCACGTCGGGAAGCCTCTGCATGACGTATATGTACATCATAGGTACATCATAGGCACATCATAGGTCGGGAAAACCTTCCCGGTCATGATGTACATGTATGTCATGGGTCGGGAAGGGGTTAAAGGGGTTATCTAGGAAAAAACAAAAATTTTTTATGTATCAACTGGCTCCAGAAAGTTAGATTTGTAAACTACTTCTATTAAAAAAATCTTAATCCTTTCAGTACTTATGAGCTGCTGAAGTTGAGTTGTTCTTTTCTGTCTAAGTGCTCTCTGATGACACATGTCTTGGGAACTTTCCAGAGTAGAAGCAAATCCTAATAGCAAACCTCTTCTACTCTGAGCAGTTCTCGAGACAATCATGTCAGGATTAAGATTTTTTAATAGAAGTAATTTACAAATCTGTTTCACTTTCTGGAGCCAGTTGATTAAAAAAAAAATTTTTTTCCTAGAATAAACCTTTAATAAAAAAATTGTCTGAAATAAAATGTTCATTAGGTTGTTTTTTTGTTTCCTATTTAATTTTTGTTGTTCAAGTAGGAGAATTTAGCTTTAAGGAATGAGTTCTGGGCCATGTAAAATAGACCTCAAACTTTCCTAGTATAGCACAATTGTGAAAGTGTTGGTATATAAATTGACACTTTGACATTCAGGACCCAAGGCAAGCTGGTTGTACAAGTCAGGAGATATTCGGTAAGTATTGTTATACAGTGAGAATCCTTGACACTTACTTGTTGAAGGGACGGGGATGCTAGAGAAGGTGGAGGCGTTGGGGGTGCTGGGCTCGCTAGATGCCAGCAGTGAGGAGTTGCTGTAGCTCTCGCTAGATGACCTGTTACTTGGTGGGTGCTGGATGGTTTGTATTGAATGCCCATCAGAAGAGGAAATGCTCTGCTGTCCTTCCACATAGTCATGGCCATACTCGTCCTTCACCAATAAGCCAGACGGAGCTGTGACACAAAGCAAGACCGGCAGACAATGAGTTACAATACTACCAGAGAGGGAATAACACAGTAAGAGATGAATCAACTCTATATGGTCCTTGTATTCTTTGCTTTTCTCTTTTGTGTTACACAATTACTCCTGAAGAAAGATGAATGACAAGTGCTGTAAGGATCGCTAGAAAAGATGGCATCTTCCTGCAGCAGGTGATCTCATAGCCCTACACAAACTACTCTCCATGTGAACATGATGAAATATGATGATATTTTTCAAAACACAATACCAATATGAAAGATTTAAGTGTATAAGGCTTAACTGATATACAATATATACCATGTATGAGTCAGTGTTAATGTTGAATTTTTTTTTTTATATATTTATTTATTTTAGGGATCGACCGATAGTGTTTTTTTTAGGGCTGATACCGATAATCGGTGGAGGTTAGGGCAGATAGCCGATAACTTATACAGACATTCCGGTATAAGTTATCGGCTATTTATCCCCCCTCGACACGGCTGCAGGTCATTGATTTAAAGCGGGCGCTTTAAATCAATGCACTGCAGTGGCTTTTGTGGTGCCATAGGCCGCCGCCGCCACCCGCTTCTCTCCCCCTACCTGTCAGGGTGGTCCGGGCCATCCATCCTTCCTGTAGTGTCCAGCGGCATTCCGGGTAGAGGGTGAACCGGTCCGGGCTGTCCTTCTCCGGGGGTCATCTTCTCCACTCCGGGCAGGCTCCGGCCTAGTACGCTGCATAGACGCCGCTGCGCAGTGACGCCCGTGCGCAGCGACGCACCTGACGTCACGGCGTAGCGACGTCTATGCAGCTGGAGCCTGCCCGGAGTGGAGAAGATGACCGCCGAAGAAGAAGGACAGCCCGGACCGGTTCACCCTTCACCCGGAACGCCCCCGGACACTACAGGAACGATGGATGGCTCGGACCACCCCCATTACGGCTAAGTTTTTTTTTTTTGTTTTTTTATTGACTCGGAGGGTGGGTGAGGGGCCCGACCGGTATAGCGGTATGGGCAAAAATCCATACCGGTATACTGCCCAGCATCACCGTGGGGGGTGCAACGCGGTGCGGTGGGTCGGTTGCGGTGTGGCCGGGGGGGGTTGGCGGTCGCGGTGCGCGGGGCATTATCGGCAAGGTAATTGCCAATACCGATAATGCCCAAAATCTTAATTATCGGCCAATAATATCGGCCATACCGATAATCGGTCGATCCCTAATATATATATTTATTATATTTATTATATATACACATACATATACACACACACACACACGAATACACACACGAATACACACACACAAAAACAGAATGGCTGCAGCACTCAAAATGTGGTGAAACAACAAGTGGGTAGCTTTATTCCATGGTAAAATACAGATGGAATATTTCGTCTGCCTGTGCAGCCTTTTTCTAGCAGGGACCTGTGACTGGGTTTGATTGGCCACCTGCACCGCCTTGCTTTTCTGTTTTTGGTTGTGCCGCTACTCTGCTATTTTTATATAAATACAGTCATGGCCGTAAATGTTGGCAACCCTGAAATTTTTCAAGAAAATTAAGTATTTCTCACAGAAAAGGATTGCAGTCACACCAATGTCACATAATGTCACCCCAAACTCCAAAAATGGGCTGGACAAAATTATTGGCACCCTTAATATTTGGTTGCACGCCCTTTGGAAAATATAACTAGAAATCAGTCACTTCCTATAACAATCAATAAGCTTCTTACACCTCTCAGCCGGAATGTTGGACCACTCTTCCTTTGTAAACTGCTCCAGGTCTCTCTTATTGGAAGGCCCCTTTTCCCAACAGCAATTTTAAGATCTCCCCACAGGTGTTCAATGGGATTTAGATCTGGACTCATTGCTGGCCACTTCAGAACTCTCCAGCACTTTGTTGCCATCCATTTCTGGGGGCTTTTTGACATATGTTTGGAGGTCATTGTTCTGCTGGAAGACCCAAGATCTCTGATGCAAACCCAGCTTTCTGATACTGGGCTGTACAGTGCGACCCAAAATCCATTGGTAATCCTCAGATTTCATGATTCCTTGTACACATTCAAAGTACCCAGTGCCAGAGGCAGCAAAACAACCCCAAATCATCATTGAACCTCCACCATATTTCACTGTAGGTGCTGTGTTCTTTTCTTTGTAGGCCTCAATACTTTTTCGGTAAAAAGTAGAATCATGCGCTTTACCAAAAAGCTCTCTCTTTGTCTCATCTGTCCACAAGACGTTTTCCCAGAAGGATTTTGGTAACAAGTTCATTTTGGCAAAATGTAGTCTTGCTTTTTTATGTCTCTGTGTCAGCAGTGGGGTCCTCCTGGGTCTCCTGCCATAGCGTTTCATTTCACTTAAATGTTGACGGATAGTTCGCGCTGACACTGATGCCCCTGAGCCTGCAGGACAGCTTGAATATCTTTGGAACTTGTTTGGGGCTGCTTATCCACCATCCAGACTATCCTGTGTTGACACCTTTTATCAATTTTTCTCTTCCGTCCACGCCCAGGGAGATTAGCTGCAGTGCCATGGGTTGCAAACTTCTTGATAATGTTGCGCACTGTGACAAAAGGCAAATCTAGATCTCTGGAGATGGACTTGTAACCTGAGAATGTTGATATTTTTCCACAATTTCGGTTCTCAAGTCCTCAGACCGTTCTCTTCTCTTCTTGTTGTCCATGCTTAGTGTGGAACACACAGACACACAATACAAAGACTAAGTGAACTTCTCTCCTTTTTATCTGCTTTCAGGTGTAATTTTATATTGCCCACACGTAACTTACCCCAGGTGAGTTTAAAGGAGCATCACATGCCTGAAACAATCTTATTTTTCCACAATTTTGAAAGGGTGCCAATAATTTTGCCCAGCCCATTTTTGGAGTTTGATGTGACATTATGTCCAATTAGGTTTTTTTCCCCCTCCTTTTTTTGGTTTAGTTCCTACTGACATAGAACACCACTATTTCTGTACACAACAGGGTGGTCGTGAATATTGGTTACAGAGTAAACCATATAAGCACACAAGTGTATTGAATCCGAAAAGGATACAACCACAATCGAAAAAATGATTGCCCTACAAAATTGTTCAATTTTATAATTTTTTTTCCAATTTTGCCCTACATATAATTTTCTGGCTTCGTAATACATAGTACAACTTGTCACACAGAAAATAAGCCCTTTTACAACTGTCAGTCGAAAAATAAAGTTAGGGATCTTAGAAGGTAAGGAGGAAAAAAACATGAGCCAGAAAAAAAAAAAAAATGCTGGGTCAAGAAGGGATTAAAGGGGCATTCCAGGAAATATATTAAATATATATATATTATATATTATATATTATATATTATATATTCTATATATATATATATATATCTATATCGATCTATATCTATCTATCTATCTATCTATCTATATATATATATATCTCTCTCTCTCTCTCTCTCTCTCTCTCAACTGGCTCCAGAAAGTTAAAAAGATTTGTAAATTACTTCTATTAAAAAATCTTAATCCTTCCAATAATTATAAACTGCTGAAGTTGAGTTGTTCTTTTCTGTCTGACAACAGTGCTCTCTGCTGACATCTCTGCTTGTCTTGGGAACTGCATAGAGTAGATGAGGTTTGCTATGGAGATTTGCTTTTACTCTGGACTGTTCCCGAGACAAGTGTCATCAGAGAGCACTTAGACAGAAAACAACAACTCTACTTCAGCAGCTCATAAGTACTAAAAGGATTAAGATTTTTTAATAGAAGTCATTTACAAATCTGTTTAACTTTCTGGAGCCAGTTGACATTAAAAATAAAAAAAATAAAAAAAAGGATTTTCCTGGATAAAGTTAATCTTTCTATTTCTCTTTCTCCTTACTCCTCAGGTCTGTATTCTGGGACTCATTGCTGCTGTTTATTCAGGCCCTTATAGGCGTTTGTTGATTCGCTTCCTCCTTTTTAGTGCTCAAAAGGATGTGTGATGACTTAGAAGGATGTCTCTCTCCCTCCGTTGTCCCGATGGATCTGTCTGGTTAATAAGTAAATGCTTTGTATCATGCGTTGTATACTAGTCGTAAATGCCCGAAGAAATTCAACAAGGTATGGATTCCTTGGTTGCTCCTTAGTGCATCTGCTGACTCTCCTAGTCTTAGGTCTTCGTGACTTGACTCTGCCTGAATCTATGCATGTTTTCTTAAAGCGGTACTCGGCTGTCAGACATCTTATCCCCTATCCAAAGGATAGGGGATAAGATGTCTGATCGCGAGGGGCCCGCCGCTGGGGACCCCCACGATCCCCCCCTGCAGCAGCCCGTTGCAGAGTTTTCTCTGAGGCTGATGACTGGTGGTGCAGGGGATGGGGCATCGTGACGTCACGTTCTCCCCCCTCAATACAACCCTATGGAAGGGGCATCACGCCCCCTCCCATAGACTTGTATTGAGGGGGCGATGCATGACATCACGAGGGGACAGGCTGTGACGTCACAATGCACCGTCCCCTGCACCACCCGTCATCAGCCTCAGAGAAAATGTCGCTCCAGGCTGCTGAGGCACCGGGCTGCTGCAGGGGGATTGAGTGGGGTCCCTTTTGGATAAGGGATAAGATGTCTAACAACAGAGTATCCCTTTAATGGGTCTACTGTATTCAATTATGGTTTAAAAAGTAGATAAAGTTAAAAAAAAAAAAAGTTAATCTCTCTAAACAGATGACTAACAATAAGGACTGTCAACTTTTACTACGCTATATTTATGTAATGTCCTAATGTCCGCCATTTTCCAATAAGAATATAATAAACATCCATTTTTATTTTTTTTATAAAGAAATTGTTCTGAAGTCCGTATATCATGAACATACAGTGATCCCCCAACTTACAATGGCCTCAACATACAATAGTTTCAACATACAATGGTCTTTTCTGGACCATTGTAACTTGAAACCAGACTCCACATACAATGCTATGGAATCTGCAAAACATGCCAATGGCTGGAAGAACCGACCAATCAAAATGGATATTTCACTGGTAAAACCCCTGTATTACTGAAGCGTATGCACTGACTGGTGTCTGGCAGTGCCCCCTACAGTACAGAGAGGTAGTACATGTTCTGTACTCTTTACCTGTGCCAGAGTTAGTTGCTCCTTTGGACACCAAGTAAGGTCGACTCCATGTTTTTTATATTATATTATATTATATTATATTTTATATATATATATATATATATATATATATATTTATTTTTTTTTAGGACATTGCGTGTTCTGTACAGGACCCTGAAGAAGCGCCTTTCCTCTACATAGACCAGTGTTTCCCAAAGAGGGTGCCTCCAGCTGTTGCAAAACTACAACTCCCAGCATGCCCGGACAGCCTTCGGCTGTCCGGGCATGCTGGGAGTTGTAGTTTTGCAACAGCTGGAGGCACCCTCTTTGGGAAACACTGAAATAGACAGTCATTTACAGCTCCCAGCAGATCTTTCTTACTTTTATATGTAAGGATTTGCTTTATCTGTATTAGTTATCTACTTATTTTTCTTTAATCCTCACTTTTTACTATTTTTGGATGACAATTTGGGGCTTCAGAAACAATTACCAGGTTTCCATATAGAGTTATAGTCTCTACATACAATGGTTTACATATATATACACACACACACACACAAATATATGTGTGTGAATATAAAGGTATTTATCACTGACCGACAGTGACCGTCTCCATCAACAACCTGCACAGAAAAGAGATGAGGATGCCAAGTGGCAGCACAATATGATCAAGGTCAATTCTGTTCCCAGTGGCAGCTAAAACGACTCATTTTATAGGAAAATGACTTACCTGTACTTTGAATGGTTAGCCCCGACAAGTCTGAAAAAGAAAAAGCATAGCATTATACAGTAAATAAGAACCAGGAAAGCCCACCAGTTTTCTATTCAGGATCCAGTGCTTTTTGTTCAAGACATATTAAGTGTTCATAAAAAAAAAAAAAAAAAAAAAAAAAAAGATTTAAGCAGAGGCAAATAATCTAAAATACAAAAATACTACAAGACAAAAAAAACTAAAACTTTCCATTTAGTGAAACACACGTGTGTAATGCAACGCCCTCTTGTGGAAGTCAGGGGTAACGTTTTTCTTTCACTTATTCTTTTAGCAGAGGTTGTACATTCAAGTTAACATAACCCCTAAATGTACTTGAGCAGAGTTGTCTTTGGAAGAATATTTATATTTTTAACCCCTTAAGGACCAAGCGTTTTTCTGCTTTTTGCACTTTCGTTTTTTCCTCCTTACCTTTTAAAAATCATACCCCTTTCAATTTTGCACCTAAAAATCCTTATGAGGGCTTATTTTTTGCGCCACCAATTCTACTTTGTAATGACATCAGTCATTTTACCCAAAAATCGACGGCGAAATGGAAAAAAAATTATAATTGTGCGACAAAACTGAAGAAAAAACACAATTTTGTAAATTTTGGGGGCTTCTGTTTCTACGCCGTAAATATGACACCTTATCTTTATTCTGTAGGTTCATACGATTAAAATGATACCCTACTTATATCGGTTTGATTTCGTTGTACTTTTGGAAAAAATCATAACTATATGCAGGAAAATTTATACATTTAAAATTGTCATCTTCTGACCCCTATAATTTTATTTTTCCACGTACAGGGTGGCATGGGGACTCAGTTTTTGCGCCGTGATCTGAAGTTTTAATCGGTACCATTTTTGTTTTGATCAGACTTTTTGATCGCATTTTATTCCTTCTTTTATGGTATGAAAAAAGTGACCAAAAATATACAATTTTGGACTTTGGAATTTTTTGCGCGTACGCCATTGACTATGCGGTTTAATTTACGATACATTTTTATAGTTTGGACATTAACTCACGCGGCGATATAATATATGTATATGTTTATTTTTATTATGTTTATATATTTTTATATGGAATTTGGGAAAAGGGGGTGATTTAAACTTTTAATAAGGAAGGGGTTAATGTGTGTTTTTAAACATTTTTTTTCCCCCCACACTTTTAATCCCCTTAGGGGACTTTTAGGAGGAATCATTAGATTCCTCATACAGATCAATGTGATTACATACAATCCCATTCATCTGTGTGCTCTGCGCTCGAATGATAAAGCCTGGTCCTGCCAGGCTGTATCATTCAGAGAGCTGGAGCAGACACGGTAGGGAGGTAAGCCCTCAGGCTACCTCAGCAGTGAATCACCTCCCCGAGATCGCACTGCGGGGGGACGATCCACCCCACTGGACCACCAGGGACTGAATACAGGCACCTTTAGATGCCGCTGTCAACTTTGACAGCGGCAATCTAAAGGGTTAATAGCGCCCCCCCCCCCGCATGTCCTCTATTAACGCCAGCCCCCAGCTACAGGAATCAGCTAGGGGCCGGCCGGTATGACGCGGGCTCAAGTCAGGAGCCCGCCTCATACCCGGTTTACGGCCATTGGACGTGTATACACATCCATGGTGCTTAAGAGGTTAAATAAGAATAAAAACACCAAGAAAGGTAGGTATCATTATATAAGAACAGCTATAATGACATCAGAGAAACCATTAGTTTCATGTGGTGGTCAACCTATGTGGAACACATTTTTATTGATGTAGGCACAGACAGTACTGCCTGCTTGTAATAATGTAGGACAGCGTTTCCCAACCAGGGTGCCTCCAGATGTTGCAAAACTATAAGTCCCAGCATGCCTGGACAGCCCTTGACACTACTTCCTGATTGAGCAGTTGCTCAGTATTACAATTACCAAAATGCATTGCTTTCTCTAAGCTTTTTGATCACAATCCTCTTTCCTTGCCTCCTACCTCTCCCAGAATATTTCAGTACCCAGCACACCATTACACTGCAGTCAGTAAATCTGTAGTACCTGCTGCATTCATTCCCTGTCTGCTTCTCTGCCTGTTGCTTTGCACAAGGCAGCATGCTGTAAACACGCCAAATTTTTCCCTAAATGTCCCATAAAAGATATATGTGAATATGAAAGGTCGATGTTGATGTAGCTGTAGAGGCTGGTCAGAGGTCATGACATCACTCAGGGGGTTGGACCAGAGCTCAGAGCAGTCTTTCCCAACCAGTGTGCCTCCAGCTTTTGCAAAACTTCAACTCCCAGCATGCCCAGACAGCCTTCGGCTGTCTGGGCATGCTGTGAGTTGTAGTTTTGCAACAGCCGGAGGCACCCTGGTTGGGAAAGACTGCCCTGATGGAACAGAACACAATGGCCTCTTACCTATTCCAGGGGAAACAACCCGCTCATAGTGATAAGGGTTGACACACACACTGTCGCACTTCAGATCAAACGCATACTGACAATATTTCACATGTTTCAGTTCGTTCTTGTGAAGATCCGGCCACCTCCAGAGACGGGCATAGATGACGTGAGGGAAACCTTTCCTGCCAGCAACCTGTAAGACAACAGAGAAATCAGAAGTCACCTAGAGATCTGCAGTTAATGAATTCGCTAAGGGACTGACAGTACTACAACACAGCGATATCTGGTGATCTTCTGATGACATGTACAGTGAATTCCTTCTAATGCTGAACATTACATAATAGACAATAAACACACACAAGACATGTACAGAAACAATACGCTCAGTGAAGAAATGATCTGTCCACGGACTTTGTCATTCAAGTGAATACTGCAATAACCACGGTCCAACAAGTGAAGCCCTGTTCCAGGAAGGAGGACATGTTTTCACTTATTACAGTGTTTAAACTCTTAAGGACGCAGGGCGTACCTGTACGCCCTGTGCCCGGTCCTGGTATATAAGGCAGGGTCCCGCCGTGACCCTGCGTCATAGCCAGGACCCTGGGCTAATAGCGTGCAGCACCGATCAAAGTTGATCGGCGAGTCTAAAATGAAAGTAAAAGCTTCCCAGCAGCTCAGTCGGGCTGATCGGGACCATCGCTATGGGAGCTATAACACTGCAAAAAAAAAAGTTCTAAGGTCATTTAACCCCTTCCCTAATAAAAGTTTGAATCACCCCCCCTCCCTTTTCCCATAAAAAAAAAAAAGTGTAAAAAATATAAAAATAAACATATGCGGTATCGCCGCGTGCGGAAATGTCCAAACTATAAAAATATATCGTTAATAAAACCATACGGTCAATGGCGTATGCACAAAAATATTCCTAAGTCCAAAATAGCGTATTTTTGGTCACTTTTTATATCATGAAAAAATATATTAAAAAGCGATCAAAAAGTCCGATCAATACAAAAATGGTACCGATAAAAACTTCACATCACGGCGCAAAAAAATGAGCCCTCATTCCGCTTCATACGCAGAAAAATAAAAAAGTTATAGGGGTCAGAAGATGAGAATTTTTAACATATAAATTTTCCTGCATGTAGTTATGATTTTTTTCAGAAGTGCGACAAAATCAAACCGATATAAGTAAGGTATCATTTTAACCGTATGGACCTACAAAATAATAAGGTGTTATTTTTTACTGAAAAATATACTGCTTAGAAACGGAAGCCCCCAAAACTTACAAAATTGTATTTTTTCTTCAATTTTGTCGCACAATGAATTTTTTTGCCGTTTTGCCGTGGATTTTTTGTTAAAATGACTGATGTCACTGCAAAGTAGAACTGGTGGCGCAAAAAATAAGCCATCATAGGGAATTTTATGTGCAAAATTGAAAGCGTTATGATTTTTAGAAGGTGATGAGGAAAAAATGAAAATGCAAAAACGCTGAGTCCTTAAGGGGTTAAAAAAAAAATTTGTATTCTAGGAAATGCTCCCATATCTACTGCTATAGAAAACAGTGTATAATATAAGATATCAATAACCACAGCCCGGAACATTCATTTGTCAGCAGATCTACTAAAAAAGCGGACGTCACAGGCCTGAAGACCGTTTGTAACCAATGAATAATGAGCACAAGCTGCGGGAACTCTACAGCTTCACCTCCATCATAAGACATAATGAAAGGAAACTAAATAGCCTTAAAGGGGTACTCCGTCCCTAGACATCTTATCCCCCATCCAAAGGATCATTGGGGGGGGGGGGGCGGCGTTCCGGACGCTATCTCAGGACCAAGCTCCAATGTTTGTTAAGTCATGCCACAGCCCCTCCATTCATGTCTGACAGCTAAAACCAGTGGTCTTCAAACTGTGGCCCTCCAGATGTTACAAAACTACAATTCCCAGCATGCCCGGACAGCCGTTGGCTGTCCGGGCATGCTGGGAGTTGCAGTTTTGTAACATCTGGAGGGCCACAGTTTGAAGACCGCTGGCTAAAACAGTCGTCAAACCATCATATGGCAAGAAGCGAAGTTCGCTCTGTGCACAGGATGACTTTGGCTCCACACTGGAAATTGCGGGGGTCCCGGCAGCTGGACCCCAACGATCAGACATCTTCTCCCCTCTTCTCTGGATAGGGGATAAGATGTTTAGAAGCAGAGTACCCCTTTAAGGCCATTTATTGATTTTTCGGACAGCACTCCACTTACTTGCTATGGGACAGATAAACATGCATTGTACTGAACGGGACAGTGATTAAAACACGTGCGCTGCCGCTCTCTGTTCTTGTAATATTGCTGGGATCCAACCCGGACTGATACTTTCATAATCACCCACTGTCTCCCAATGGTGGAGAGTAGTGCTGGGTGGTATGACCAAATGTGTGTATCAGTGTTTTTGCAACTTTCGGCGGTTCCACTGTATATAACGGTATTTCCTTCAATGCAAGCTTCAGGGCGGAGCGTGACGTCACACGGGGGCGGGGCCGTGACGTCACAATGCTCGGGCCCAGTGATCCCCAGTAATCAGACCCAGAGCGAACATGCACTGGGGACTGTTTGTAACGGGGTGCTGCGTGCAAGATCACCGGGGTCCGCAGCGGCAGGACCCCCACGATCAGGCATCTTATCCCCTATCCTTTGGATAGGGGATAAGATGTCTTAGCGCCGGAGTACCCCTGTAAGGCCCAAATAGGATGTGTCAGGCCACTCCCCCCTCAAATGAATGAATGATATAAATGGTTAAGTTGCCGGCGCTTTAGATGGTTAAGTTGCCAGCCGCCTGCGCTTTAAGCGAATGAGATGCGAGCCGCGGCAAGCGGTCACCTCCCCCTGCAAGCGCTAAAAGCCTGGCTTTTAGCACTGGCAGGAGGAGGTGACTGCTTCCGGCTCGCAACGTAAACATTTCCAGCGCCGCAGGCCGGTATGAGGTGGAATTTTGCAACCTCACACCGGCATCTCATTCATTTAAAGCGCAGGGGGCGGCACCGTAACCATTTAAAGCGCAGGGGGCGGCACCGTAACCATTTAAAGCGCAGGGGGCGGCACCGTAACCATTTAAAGCGCAGCGGGCGGCACCGTAACCATTTAAGGCGCAGCGGGCGGCAACGTAACCATTTAAGGCGCAGCGGGCGGCAACGTAACCATTTAAGGCGCAGCGGGCGGCAACGTAACCATTTAAGGCGCAGCGGGCGGCAACGTAACCATTTAAGGCGCAGCGGGCGGCAACGTAACCATTTAAGGCGCAGCGGGCGGCAACGTAACCATTTAAGGCGCAGCGGGCGGCAACGTAACCATTTAAGGCGCAGCGGGCGGCAACGTAACCATTTAAGGCGCAGCGGGCGGCAACGTAACCATTTAAGGCGCAGCGGGCGGCAACGTAACCATTTAAGGCGCAGCGGGCGGCAACGTAACCATTTAAGGCGCAGCGGGCGGCAACGTAACCATTTAAGGCGCAGCGGGCGGCAACGTAACCATTTAAGGCGCAGCGGGCGGCAACGTAACCATTTAAGGCGCAGCGGGCGGCAACGTAACCATTTAAGGCGCAGCGGGCGGCAACGTAACCATTTAAGGCGCAGCGGGCGGCAACGTAACCATTTAAGGCGCAGCGGGCGGCAACGTAACCATTTAAGGCGCAGCGGGCGGCAACGTAACCATTTAAGGCGCAGCGGGCGGCAACGTAACCATTTAAGGCGCAGCGGGCGGCAACGTAACCATTTAAGGCGCAGCGGGCGGCAACGTAACCATTTAAGGCGCAGCGGGCGGCAACGTAACCATTTAAGGCGCAGCGGACGGCAACGTAACCATTTAAGGCGCAGCGGGCGGCAACGTAACCATTTAAGGCGCAGCGGGCGGCAACGTAACCATTTAAGGCGCAGCGGGCGGCAACGTAACCATTTAAGGCGCAGCGGGCGGCAACGTAACCATTTAAGGCGCAGCGGGCGGCAACGTAACCATTTAAGGCGCAGCGGGCGGCAACGTAACCATTTAAGGCGCAGCGGGCGGCAACGTAACCATTTAAGGCGCAGCGGGCGGCAACGTAACCATTTAAGGCGCAGCGGGCGGCAACGTAACCATTTAAGGCGCAGCGGGCGGCAACGTAACCATTTAAGGCGCAGCGGGCGGCAACGTAACCATTTAAGGCGCAGCGGGCGGCAACGTAACCATTTAAGGCGCAGCGGGCGGCAATGTAACCATTTAAAGCGCAGCGGGCGGCAACGTAACCATTTAAAGCGCAGCGGCCAGGGGAGGAGGTGGGAATCAGTTAAATACCGTGGAACCGCCATAACTTACAAAAATACTGTGCTATGCATTTTTGGTCATACCGCCCAAGACTAGGGGGTCCTATTAAAAATAAAGCCAGTTAGGTAGAAAGATAAAATTAAAAATTTAAAAAGGACTGCTTTAAAGAATAGTACATGTAATAAAATGCTAAATCGTTAAGTGTTTAGTCATTTAGGTCTACTCTGGTTATTGACCCCTTCAAAGGATACTCTGACATCAGGCAGAGAAAAAATTTATAAAAACACTATAGAAGCATCTTGGGACATATAGGGAGAATTAGGTGTGTCTACAGCTGATCAGCGTCACAGGCAGAGGAGCAGACAGGGAAAGATAACAACAGGTGCTGCAACCTCGCTGATTGTAACAGTCTGCTATGAAATGTTCTTCAACAGCCATAGGCAGGAGACTGCCAGGGGTCCTATGAAAAGAGAGTTGGCAGGGTGGGAAGTCTGTGACGAAGACCTGAGGAAGAGCAATGCATTCTGGGAATTGCATAACTGAGCAACTGCTTAAAGGGGTACTCCGGTGGCAAAAAAGTTTTAATCAACAGGTGCCAGAAAGTTAAGCAGATTTTTTAATGACTTCTATTAAAAAATCTTTATCCTTCCAGTACTTCTTAGCAGCTGTATATTACAGAGAAAGTTGTTTTGTTTTTGGATTATTTTTTTCCAGTCCACAGCGCTCTCTGCTGACACCTCTGTCTGTATCAGGAACTGTCCAGAGCAGCATATGTTTTCTATAGGGATTTGCTCCTGTTCTGGACAATTCCTGATACAGACAGGGCTGTCAGCAGAGAGCACTATGGACAGAAAAAAAAATTAAAAAAAAAAGATCCAAAAAGAAAAGAACTTTCTCCATTGTATATAGCAGCTAATAAGTACTGGAAGGAGTAAGATTTTTTAACAGAAGTAATTTACAAGTCTGTTTAACTTTTTTAATTGAAAAAATAAAAATAATTTATATATATATATATATATATATATATATATATATATATATATATATATATATATATATATATATGAAAACGTCCGGCACTCGGGAAGATGCAGGTAAAACTTGTCAATGGCTTTATTCACACGCTTAGGCAGGACACAATCTGACGCGTTTCGCACACTCAGGTGCTTAGTCCTAGATAGACATACACTCAATAATGCGGGTTAAAATACACATGAGTTTGGTCACATGACCACATGAATCTTAATTAAAAACAGTTGGTTACAAAACCTGGCATTGGGAATCATGATCACATTTGATCGTTCGGAGCTTTTCAGACCCTGAAAGTTCCCAAGAGGAAAATACAGGTGCACAATACTCATCAGTACAACAACAGAAAAAGAAATTAACATCGATTGCCGCACCATCTAAAGAACTTGGAGCTGTTCCAAAAAACCGTCTGGGCCAGACCGACAGCCTAAAGGGTCAAAAGCAAGGAGAGCTGGACGCAAACATAGAAGAAAGAAGATACCCCCTGCGCTCGCTACTGGTTCCGAGATAAATCCGGTAATGAACTTATCTGCATGCATCTTATCTGCTGACCAGATTACTGTACTTGGTAAAGGACTGAATTTTGTGCCGACAAGTAAGTTTGAACTTTAATACCATACTAGATGTTAATAAATTGGCAAGAGGACTCACTCTCAAAAGACATTTTCACAAGGGGGTTATGAGTCATGAGGAGGGGGAACCTTCATGTATAGTTGTGGAAGGATCAGTAGCGAGCGATGGTGATGAAATTAATGTTAATGTTACTAATTTCAAGGATCAAAATGTATTATTACAGCTTACCTGCTTGCAGAAAGAAAATGCAGTTGTTGATGATAGTCGGAATAATAACTACCGCTCGGCCAACCCTGGTTTCTATCCTGTTGCCTCCCGTTCGGAGGCGCTGGATAGATTCCAGGAGTTGGTCGAGCGGGACCTAGTGAAACTTAATGAACAGGTGTCTCGTGATAATGTTTATGATAATCTAAATAAAAATGAACGTATAGCATTGAAGGAATTATCTGAGAATAAATCTATCGTAATACGTAATGCCGATAAAGGTGGAAATATTATTGTTCTGGATTCAGGGTTATATAAACAACTCAATGAGGATATGTTATCAGACACATCAACTTACTGTAAATTAAAAAATGACCCTACTAAAAACGTACCAAATGGAACTTAAGAAAATATTGGAAGAGGGTGTAGCCCTGGGGGCAATCAACAAAAAACTGGAAGAATATCTATTTGTAGAGAATCCAGTTACCCCAGTGTTCCACTCACTCCCCAAGGTGCACAAAGGTATATTCCCACCTCCCCTTCGACCAATAGTTGCTGGCATTGGGTCGCTGGGGGAGCGCCTTGGGGAGTGGGTGGATCACCATCTCCAACCCCTGACTAAAATCACCCCCACGTTCACACAGGATACTAAGCATGTGATCAATATCTTAGAAAAAATTGCGTGGGATGAGCAGTTGTCATGGGCAACCTGTGATGTTATAGGCTTATATCCATGCATTCCCTGGTCTAAGGGCCTAGAGGCCCTGTCCGTCCATATGGAAAAATTCAGCACATACTCCCCTGGTCTGCAGGAATTTATCACCATCGCCACGGAGTTTTTGCTTAAACACAACTACTTTGTGTTTGATGGTGGTTTCTACCTGCAGACCAGGGGAGCATCAATGGGTGCCAAATATTCCCCGTCTTTTGCAAATATCTACATGTTTCATTGGGAGCAGCTCTTTATTTTCAGTGATAAAAACCCATATTATGATAATATACACTGGATCAGTCGTTACATAGACGATTTATTGATAATTTGGAGGGGTACGGAGACACTATTTTCGGAATTTGTTAAGTATATTGGGAACAACAACTTAAATTTGGGGTTCACCTCACATTTCGATAAAAATACAATTAATTTTTTGGACATTTCGCTGAGTAGTGGGAGTGATGGTATAGAAATTCGCCCCTATAGAAAAGATACAGCCTCTAACTCTATTTTATTGGCCTCCTCCTGCCATCCACGACATGTCCTGGATAATATTCCCTATGGCGAATTATGTAGAATAAAACGTAACTGCTCTAGTGAGAAACAATTTAAAATTGCAGCAGAGGAACTTCATACTAGATTGGAGCAGAGGGGTTATAGCGAAAAAATACTAAAAAAAGCAGAAATAAGAATAGAGGGACGGGGGCGTGAGGAACTAGTATCCTATTCCAGTAGGCATCAAAATAGAAGGGACTCATATAAGGTTGGAGGCAAATTAGCTAAAAACACAATCAAAAATGAAAATATAAATCCGAGTAAAGATAGACCACCATTTTTCGTGACTTCATACAGTACTCAATTTGGACAGATTAAGAAAATAATAAATAGATATATTCCGGTATTAGAAACAGATCCAATATTAAGAGACTTATTATCAGAGGGTATTTCTATTGTGTCCAGGAGAGGCCCCACTATTGGAACCAGAGTCTCACCCAGTCTATTTACCAGTCAAAAGGAAAGTGTAAAGGACCGGGACTGGTTGAGGAATATAGGTAATCGCAAATGTGGTCATACTAGATGCATCACATGTACACACATGGTAAATTCAAATACCGTAACGTCTTGCACAACAAATAGGACATACAATATACACCAGTATATCAATTGTAACACTAAATCCATTATATATGTAGCAACATGTATTGCTTGTAATTTGCAATATGTAGGATGCTCGGGTAATTCATTAAAAGTGAGGTTTAGGAAACATATTACGGATGCTAAAAGTAGTTTGACAAGCATGTCTATGCTATCACGTCACTTTAGGGAGTCCCATTCAGGGGACACCACCCATTTACGAGTATTGGGGGTACAAAAAGTCACCTTAGGACCTAGGGGAGGCGATCTTAGAAAGAAACTATACAATAGAGAGGCACATTGGATGTTCCTCTTGGGAACAAGATTCCCGCAAGGGTTAAACAAAAGATTGGATTTAATGTTAACGTGTGCATAAATTGAATAAGAGAATATAGTTGATGTATACAATTTATTATTAATCACGTATGTTTAGTTCCCGGTCCAATATGCACTCTTCGTTTCTTGTGCACATATAATAAATTCTGAATTGTCGCAAATTATAGGGGGATGTTATAGGGGGACACGGTGAGATGCACATTATGCGGTTATTGATCTATATATAAATATTTGGGATCTTGATGTGCAGGTATAGTTCAAATTGTTTATTTCGGTAAATATGTACCTCCAAATTAATATGAATATCGGTAGTATTGATAAACTAGTTTTTAGACCATTCGAGATTGAAATTTAAATGTTACTCAAAATTTGAAACAAAGCCGCATTGCCTGCATCCTTGTGTGAACTCTCTCCGAACGATCAAATGTGATCATGATTCCCAATGCCAGGTTTTGTAACCAACTGTTTTTAATTAAGATTCATGTGGTCATGTGACCAAACTCATGTGTATTTTAACCCGCATTATTGAGTGTATGTCTATCTACGACTAAGCACCTGAGTGTGCGAAACGCGTCAGATTGTGTCCTGCCTAAGCGTGTGAATAAAGCCATTGACAAGTTTTACCTGCATCTTCCCGAGTGCCGGACGTTTTCTTTTCTGTGTGATTTCTACTAAGCCGGGAGCGGTACCGGTGTCCGTAGCACGAGATAGTGCAGCAAACGCGAGAGTGGTGAGCAGCCTGACCTTATCTGCATATATATATATATATATATATATATATATATATATATATATATATATATATATATATATATATATTCATTCATTCCCCTTTAACCAGAAAATACAGCTTGAAAGAAAAACATTGCTTGGTGCCATTATAACAATAGTAGTTGTATAGTTTTGCCATGTCTTACTACAGTAAAAAATGTTGTTTTACTTTTCTGTTTATGAAGTTGTGTGGAGGCTCATTTCTTGTGCCATAATTAGAGATGAGCGAACGTACAGTAAATTCGATTCGTCACGAACTTCTCGGCTCGGCAGTTGATGACTTTTCCTGCGTAAATTAATTCAGCCTTCAGGTGCTCCGGTGGGCTGGAAAAGGTGGATACATTCCTAGGAGCACCTGAAAGCTGAACTAATTTACGCAGGAAAAGTCATCAACTGCCGAGCCGAGAAGTTCGTGACGATTCGAATTTACTTTAAGTTCGCTCATCTCTAGCCATAATGTGTTGTGTAGTTTACATTAGATTTTAATAGCTCAGACATTGCCACCAGCAGTAATGCCAAATATGTTTTTCAATTCAATTAATTGATTTTTCTGTGTTTCCACAGTACAGCCTATGGCAGTGTTTCCCAACCAGTGTGCCTCCAGCTGTTGCAAAAATACAACTTCCAGCATGCCCGGACAGCCAACGGCTGTCCGGGCTTGCTGGGAGTTGTAGTTTTACAACAGCTGGAGGCACACTGGTTGGGAAACACTGGTCTATGGCATGGGAGTCCGAGTCATTCGGCAGGCCTCGGGCAGCCATGACAACAGACCAGTTTCCTGCGATCTTAGGGGGCCAATCAAACCCCTATATCACAGATACGAAGCAAGACAAGTACTCAGACAAGGACTGTATCCACCTTTTCCAGTCCACCGGAGCACCTGAAAGCTGAACTAATTCATGCAGGATAAGTCATCAACTGCCGAGCCGAGAAGTTCGTGACGAATCGAATTTACTGTAAGTTCGCTCATCTCTAGTTTTCACCTATAGCAAACGGCTGGTACAGGCAGGGCACATCCAAGATACCTTTTATTTTTTACCTAGAGAAAGGATATTTACCTGAAGCCGGCCGTCTAGTGTTCTCTGGATGGTGACACATTTGCTGGGATGTGCGCCATTTGTAGTAATCGCAGTGATCAGTGAATCTAATTCATCCTTCTTCTCCTTCAGCTTCTTTACTAAACTCTCGATGGCTCTCTTAGCAAAAGTCTCACTCTCGCCCCCCTGGCGGTGACACATGAGGCTGTGGACGATGCTCAGACAAGCGTCATTGCTGGTGGGGGTGCTGGTGATGGACATATTGTTGCCAGGATCCGGTTACACTTCTCACTTCAACGTTTCAGCTGTCGGGCCTAAAAAACAGTAAAATCACAAGTCAGAAAGGTCTATAGGTCGGTAACCCATAATGCCACACGTCAGGTGAATCATACAGTACTGATCTGGGCAGGACAATCTGGTAAATGGAACCACAAAGGGTTAACATAAAGGCAGTCACAGGAGTGGGAGTTAAAGGGTTACTCTGCTGCCACAGTATTTTGAACATATTTTTCTGAACATTTGGAGCGGGCGTCAGGGGGGGTCGTGACGTCACGCCCCCTCAATGCAAGTCTATGGGAGGGGGCGTGACATCCGTCACGACCCCTCCCATAGACTTGCATTGAGGGGGTGTGGCGTGATGTTGCGACCCCTTCCGCCTGCTCCAAGCATTCTAAATGAACACCAGGTGTGGGGGGGGTGCCCCTATCCTTAGGATAAGATGTCTAGGGGCGGAGCACCCATTTAAATGTTGTGTAACAACCATGTTTACCAGCCATTAGGGATGTAAGAAAAAAAAAATCGATTTGCGCGATTATCACGATTTTTTCATTTGGCGATACTGAATCGATTCAAAATATTTTTGAATCGATTCTTTTAGGGATGTGAAATTTGTATCTCCTGACGCCAGGAACAGCATGTCCCGGGCATCAGGAGATACAAGTTCCACATTTGTGGAGCCGGGCAGGCCGGATCTGACGCGGCGGCGCTCTGGGTGTACGGAGCGGGCTCCGACTCGTGCCCGCTCCGTACTCTGTGACCCCCGGCTGATTTCAGTAGCCGGGGGCCGCTGATGCATCACCGCCGCTAGTATCCAGCATGTGGTGCTCTGCATTGTGTATGGAGCGGGTTCCGGACTCGTGCCCGCTCCATACTCTGCAGCCCCCGGCTGTTCTCAGTAGCCGGGGGCCGCCGCTAATAGCCAGCATGCAGCGATCGCCGCGGCTGGCTATTAAAGGAGTACTCCGGTGCGCACTTTTCTCGTTTTATCCCGTCCGGGCTGCAATATAAAAGAAAACACACTTTCTCTTACCTGCCAACGAGCCCCCGGAGCTCCGGTACACTCCGGTACAGGTGTTCGGTCCCCGGGCTGTATTCTTCTTACTTCCTGTTAGCCCGGCACGTCACACGGAGCTTCAGCCTATCACCGGCCGCAGCGATGTCCCGCCTCGGCTGGTGATAGGCTGAAGCTCCGTGTGAAGTGCTAAGAGGAGGGAAGAATACAGCCCGGGGACCGAACACCTGCACCGGAGTGTACCGGAGCTCCGGGGGCTCGTTGGCAGGTAAGAGAAAGTGTGTTTTCTTTTATTTTGCAGTCCGGACGGGATAAAATGAGAAAAGTGCGCGTTGGACTACTGGGATCTATGAATGCTCCTAGGTGGGCGATGTATCGGGATATATCGTGATGTATCGTCACCTAGATGGTATTGCGATATATCGGGATATATCGAATCGCCGCACTGGTATCGCCATTCGAATCGTATCACCAAATTCTTTGCCATTCACACCCCTACCAGCCATACTTGCATACATTCAGTAAATAAAGGAGTAATCCAACCAAAAATGAGGATATCCTCAGGATAGATATCAATATATTTCGGTTGTGTCTGACTCTAAGCACCCCCGCCTATCAGCTGTTTGAAGAGGTTGTGGTGCTCATGAACAGCAAAGCTTTACTCTTTATGGGGACGGTGCAAGGAACGAGTGGCGGTAAACACTGAAGAGACTGCAGGGCTCAGCACCACAACCCCTTCAAACTGCTGATAGGCGGGGAAGTCAGGAGTCAGACCCCCACTAATCTGGATAATCCCTTTGTAACAGGTTTAAAACCACTGATGCAGGGAACCAGTGTCACCTGTCTACATATGGATAAAACTTAAAAGGGGTACTCCAGCCCTAAGACATCTTATCCCCTATGCAACGGGACTCCCGCGATCTCAGCTGCGGCACCCCAGACATCCGGTGCACGGAGCGTATGTCAGTGTCATGCCCCGTTTGTGACATCATGGCCAAACCCCCTCAATGCAAGTCTATGGGAGGGGGCGTGACGGATGTCACACCCCCTCCTATAGACTTGCATTGAGGGGGCTTGGCCGTGACGTCACGAGCCTCCGGCGCTGCACCTGACGCTCTAAACGAATGCAGGGTGCAGCAGGGAGATCACAGGAGTGCCTAATGGTGGGACCCCCGCGATCAGACATCTTATCCCATATCCTTTGGGTAGGGGATAAGATGCCTAGGGGCGGAGTACCCCTTTAAGTTCTAACATCTACTACAGTTAGGGTTTAATTTTCTCCCCATTTTAACGATATGTTTGTTATCAGTGATTCAGAACACTCCTATCTATACCCAGAGACAGTAAACCTGTGTATTACTAGTCCTACTCTTAACCGAAAAAGCAGTTAGAATAGTATCCAGTCTAGACAAATGCTCTGAGCTCACAGAGCATTGTTTAGCTCACTGAGCATTGTCTAGACTGGATACAATTGTCTTCACTTCTCAGTTGAGAGCAGGACTAGCTATGTACAATGTATCAGTCTGGGGTCCAGGCTGTTTAGCTCACAGAGCATTGTCTAGACTGGATACAATTGTCTCCACTTCTCACCTGAGAGCAGGACTAGCTATGTACAATGTATCAGTCTGGAGTCCAGGCTGTTTAGCTCACAGAGCATTGTCTAGACTTCTCAGCCAAGAGTAGCAGTGGCTATTAGGGATCGACCGATTATCGGTTAGGCCGATATCGGCCAATATTCACGATTTTGGACATCAGTATCAGCAATTACCTTGCCGATAATGCCACGCCACCCGCACCGCGGCCAGAGACTACCGCCTCCGCCGCTGCCCCATTGCCTCCCCTATCCCCGGTTTTATAATTACCTGTTCCCGGGGTCCGTGCTACTTCTGGCTCCTGCAGCGTCCTGCGCTGTTGCTGTGCGCAATGATGAGCGCCGTCCTCAACGCGATGTCACCGTCAGTGCGCAGTGACAGCTCAGGACGCCGCCGGAGCCAGAAGTAGCGTGGACCCCGGGAACAAGTAATTCTAAAACCGGGGATGGGGGAGGCAATGGGGCAGAAGCGGTGGTTGGACTAAGGAACGGCAGGGGGAGAGAAGCGGTCGGCGGCTGTCTCTGGCCAGAGGATAGGCAGGGGGGTATAGCGGCGGTGGTAGGACTCAGGACAGGCAGGGGCCTCTGTCCCCGCAAAGCCACTGCAGTTCATTGATTTAAAGCGCCCGGAATATCAGTATAAAGTTATCGGCTATCGGCCTCAAAGTTCACAGATTATCGTTATCGGCCCTAAAAAAATCAATATCGGTCGATCCCTAGTGGCTATGCAGAAGATTTACTGACAGAACATAAACAGGAGAGATCGCATTCACTTATAGTAATGCAAAAAGTGAAAGCCGGAGCAGAGAGTCTGCCGCAAAACCTGCCTGACCTGTAGTTAGGAGCCAGCACTGTCCGAGTGATGGGTGACGACAAACGTTCCAAAACTTGCAGACCAATAGTTTTTGTAAAGCTTCTGTTCAGCTTGCTTGTAAGTAGGCGCTGTTGCTATATACAGACGATCAATAATATAAACCCAATAAAAATCAGATACAGACCATGGCTCACACATTGATCGGCCAGCAGCTCTGCAGATACCCATCAGAGAAGACAATGTGGATCACGTGCCGCCCCATCCCCTCCCGTCCCTTAATAATAGGAGCCATAAACACAACACACATGGAAAATTCTGCTTTGTCCGGCCAAAAGCAACAGCGCAGGAAACCACCGACTGTCAAATCAAAGCGCAGCGCGGGCATTAACCCTTGGCATTGCTTTAGGCTCTAATGGCTAACGCGATAGATGATGACGCAGGTGACAGGCGGCACATTAGAGGCCTCTAATGTACGGAAGGAGGACAGACTGGCAGCAGGTCTGCAGTAATGTACAGCCGAGAACTTGATATCTTAATGGGCCTGAAGATGTGTCAACTCCTTGGGGGGATATAAATCCTACCACAGCGGCCTTATGTCACGTCTCAGGAGCAAAGCTGTCAAGATACGATGAGAATGTCGGCGAGAACTGGAAGACACAGCGCCTGACCGAGAGAGTCCTAAAAAGAAAGGCATCAGAAACCTATGAAAAATCCAGGTTATTACGGAAAGAAAGGTTACAAGGGAAGCCAGGGGTGTGGACTAAAACAGAGCACAATCTACTTGTCCTGGTACATAAAATTATTTCAACCAAAATAGTCTGTAAATAAGGTCTTTATTAATTGAAAATTAATAGGCAGACCAGTACGTCACCAGATAGATGTGACCCCAATCATGTAGGGCTTCCCAGTAGGTACACAGGCCCCCAATAGATATGACCCCAATAATGTAGGGCTCCTCAGTAGGTAGACAGGCCACCAATAGATATGACCCTAATCATCTAGGGCTCCTCAGTAGGAAGACAGGCCCCTCAGATATGACACCCATCAGGTGAAGCTCCCCAGTAGGTAGACAGGCCCCAGATAGATATGATCGCCATCACTGATGGGGGTCATATCCATTTGGGGGCCTGTCTACCTACTAGGGAGCCCTACCTGATGATCAGGTAGGGCTTTCCAGTAGGTAGACAGGCCCCCAGATGGATATGACCCCCGGCAGGTAGGGCTCATTTTAACCCCTTAAAGGGGTACTCCGCTACTCTGCTTCGGAAGCTCCGCTCCCCAGCGTCCGGAAGTTAATTGTTCTGAACACTGAGTGCGGCCTACCGCGTTCAGGTCCGCCCTTCGTGACATCACACCCGCCCCTTCATTGAAAGTCTATGGGAAGGGGGCGTGACTGCCGTTGCAAAACTACAACAGCCTTTGGCTGCCCGAGCACGATAGGAGTTGTAGTTTTGCAACAGCTTAAAGCACCATGGTTGGAAAACACTGGCTTAGGGGCTACAGCACTGTCATCGAGCAATAACCAGCTAGTCCGAAAGCTCTAAATAAGAGCTGCCAATACTGAAGATGGGTCTTTACATGAAGACAATACAGATCAGAATATCCAGGTCAATTTTTAACAGGTTATTCCAATCACAGAAATTTGCAGCGAGTTCTATAACTTCCATGAATGTAGAGCGCTATACACGTGCCATGAGCTCTAACCTTCCTACTCCTATGAACTGCAACAAGGGTTCATTGCAAGCCCATTCTCCAGAGCAGTGGGGGACCCAGAAAGAATCCACCTCTCATAGCTATGCGGTAAAAGTATCCGCGGATGGCTATTAACCCTGTAGATCGCCACTGTCAAAGCTGACAGCGGCATCTAAAGGGACTGGTTAACCATCCGTGGTGGCCTAGTGGGGTGGATCGCAAGGGGGGTGATCCACAGTGGAGATAGCTGGAGGGCTTACTTCTGCATTCATGGCTGCCCCCCTGGATCTACATTTGATTGAGCCTGCCTTGAGTGGGCTCAACCAAATGAACACAGATCAATAGAGTTCAATAGAACTGCATTGATCTGAATGGAATCTAATGATTCCTCTTAATAAAGTGTATAAAAAAAGTTTTTTATAATAGTTTTAAAAAACACCCAATAATCCCTTCTATATCAAGTCATATCACCCACCATTTTCCATATAAAAATTATGTAAACATAGTAAAAGAAAAAAACATTTGGTATTGGCGCATGCGTAATTGTCCGAACCATAAAAAAAAATAATTATATATCCCGTACAGTCAATGGCCGTAACAAAAAATTAAGATACCAAATCACAGAATTGCGTTTTCTATGTTTATAACATCATATCCCAGAAAAAAAATATGAAGTGTTCAAAGAGTTTGACCAATACCAAAATGGTACCGATACAAACAGCAGATTACGGCCCAAAAAAATTAGCCCTCATACCGCCCAGTATACGGGTGTTTTACCAGTGAAATGACCCATTCTGATTGGTCAGTTCTTCCGGCCATTGGAACGTTTCGCAGATCCGGACTGTCTGTAGCATTGTATGTTGAAAATATTGTAACCTGAGGCCATTGCATATCTATTCGTTTTATTTATTTTTTTATTTTGAAATTGGAAAAAGAGCGGTGATTTGAATTAGGGATTTAAATTTTTTTTTTTTTTTTTTAGATAGGTGTCTACCAGTGGTGCACCAAAATGAAAATTTAGGATGCGCTTGGGCATTGATCTGTTACCGGCGCTGTTATGGTGCAGCCCCCCATAGACAGGCTGTATCCACTGCGGAGCCTCCACAGGCACCTGGCTGCCCTGAAGACTGATCTGCACCCCCTGGCCAACCTGCTGTGTGTGTGCCAAAATTGTTTAAATGCTGCAGTTGTGGCATTTAAACAGTTAAATGACAGAAATCTATATGACTTACTCCATGTCTATACTCCCCCCGACTGGATCAGAAGATTGGGCTGACTGGGTCAGAAGGAATTTTTATTTGACTATACTACAGGGGCTGTAAAGTTAGTGTAGTTCATAATATAGTGTCTGTACCTGTGTTTGTCTGGTCTCGCAATTCTTCTGTGATTTTTGCCCCAATGTTTATTTTTAACAGCATAAAAGATGTGTTGTCTTAAGTTTTCCCAGGCTGCCCGAGACATTACATCACTAGTGAGGTGATGAAAGGGAGCCTGTCTTCGCTTCCGTGGGTGGAGTGACCGCTGGGTGGGAGGGAGATCATTTTGCAAGGAAGTGGATTTTTGCCACAGCTGGAGGTACCCTGTTTAGAAAACACTGGTCTATTGCACGGAAAGGGAACACGTGTGTTTCAATGGGTGGCGTGGCTGATGTGTGGGAGGGAGAAAAGTGACCTCACACTTAGAAAGAATTCTGGAACTTAGTTGGAGGGAGGGAACGCCAACAGGAAATGGCCATTTCACAAAAAATAGCCTCAGCGTTATGGTAATCTCACAACCCAGCTATGATAAGCGCAGATCCTTCCTAAGCATGTCCATTAGTGCTGGGCGATATGACCAAAAATGAGTATCACGGTATTTTTCTAAAGTATCACGGTATTTTTTTTTTTTACATTGAGACTTGCATTGAGGTGGAACTTTTGGAACTAAATGATCTGAACACTGGGGCAGTGGAGTACCCTTTTAAATAGATGTAACAAACAACCCTACAGCCTCCAACTGTTGCAAAACTACAACTCCCAGCATGTTGGACTATATAGTAGTGTATAGTATAGGTCAGTGTTTCCCAACCAGGGGTGCCTCCAGCTGTTGCAAAACTACTACTCCCAGCATGCCCGGACAGCCGTTGGCTGTCCGGGCATGCTGGGAGTTGTAGTTTTGCAACAGCTGGAGGGCCTACTGTAGGTATAGTATATTATACAGACCCCTGTCCATCCCAGAACCCTGATTCACCTTCCCAGTTGCTGCAGGGACCATCCGGGGAGGGTGGTCCGGGCCATCCATCCTTCCTGTAGTGTCCGGCGGCATTCCGGGTGGAGGGTGAACCGGTCCGGGCTGTCCTTCTCCGGGGGTCCTCATCTCCACTCCGGGCAGGCTCCGGCCTAGTACGCTGCATAGACGCCGCTGCGCAGCGACGCACCTGACATCACAGCGTCAATGCAGCGTACTAGGCCGGAGCCTGCCCGGAGTGGAGATGAGGACCCCCGGGAGAAGGACAACCCGGACCGGTTCACCCTCCACCCGGAATGCCGCCGGACACTACAGGAAGGATGGATGGCCCGGACCACCCCCATTACGGGTAAGTTTAATTTTTTTTATTGACTCGGAGCGTGGGGGAGGGGCCTGACCGGTATAGCGTTATGGGCAAAAATCCATACCGTGGGAGGAAAAAAAAAAAAACGGTATCTGGTTCATACCGGTATACCGCCCAGCACTAATGTCCATTACTGTCAGGCATGTATTAAAATCACCTTATGGTGGAGAACCCCTTTAAAAGGAGTTTTACTATAAATGGAAAAAGATGGCCTCCTGGTCTACCTGATTCCATTGACGTTAATGGGAGGTGCGCAAATGGAGTAGTGCTGGGGGCGAGGATTTATATGTAACGGAATAAATAGGAATCTGTGTATACTGGGGGCTATATATGACAAAGCCCTTGGGGTCCTATGGTCATCTAGTACATCATCTCTCTGGCTGTCTAGGCATGCAAGGAGTCCTAGTTTTTCAACAGCTGGAGGCACCATGGTTGGGAAACACTGGCCTAGCCAAGCTCGGCTGTCGACACTAGGGATCGACTGATTATCGGATTGGCCGATATTATCTCACGTCTAAGCGCAGCACCGCCACGTCCGAGTTCACTGTGCCACTGATCAGCGCGCCCGCCGCCTGCTTTCTCTCTCTCGCACAGGGCCCTGCTTTAAAATGCCCAAAAATTTTAATGCACGGAATATCGGTATAAAAGTTATCGGCCTGAAAGTTCACAGGTTATCGGTATCAGCTCTAAAAAAAAAAAATCTATATTGGTCGATCCCCAGTCGACACCGTTCCTGGCAGTTTAACCTGTTACATGCTGCAGTCAAATCATGATCATAACAAAAGGAGCAGCTTTCTTACCTCACCACGGCTCGGCAACACCGTTGCAAGTTGCCCCTAGGTCTGGCAAGATGTTTTGGAGGCATAATACTCTGCAATACTACGTTTTATGAACCCCAACATGGTGCCATTAAAAAGTATATTTTATCCCGCAAAATATATATACGGTATATTTTACATTGTAACGAAGAAAAAAAGAATAAATAAATAGAAAAAAAATGAAAAATTCATCCTTAAGGGTTTAAATGCACTGATGTTAGTCACATTGCAGAATAAATAAGTCTGTTGCTGGTCTTCATTTTATTTATTTTGCCCTGCACATTCTGCACCCCACGCATTGAAACACACATTCCCTTTCCATGCAATAGACGTGTGTTTTCTAAACAAGGTACCTCCAGCTGTGGCAAAACTACAATTTCTTGCAAAATGATCTCCCTCCCACCCAGCAGTCACTCCACCCACTGAAGCGAAGACAGGCTCCCTTTCATCACCTGACTAGTGATGTAATGTCTCGGGCAGCCTGGGAAAACTTAAGACGACATTTTTTTCTGCTGTTAAAAATAAACATTGGGGCAAAAATCACAGAGGAATTGCGAGACCAGACAAACACAGGTACAGACACTATATCATGAATTACACTAACTTTACAGCCCCTGTAGTATAGTCAAATAAAAATTCCTTCTGACCCAGTCAGCCCAATCTTCTGATCCAGTCGGGTGGAGTATGGACCCAAGTCAAACAGATTTCTGTCATTTAACTGTTTAAATGCCACAACTGCAGCATTTAAACAATTTTGGCACACACACAGCAGGTTGGCCAGGGGGTGCAGATCAGTCTTCAGGGCAGCCAGGTGCCTGTGGAGGCTCCGCAGTGGATACAGCCTGTCTATGGGGGGCTGCACCAGCACAGCGCCGATAACACATCAATGCCCAAGCGCATCCAACATTTTCAGCCTAAAATTTTCATTTCGGTGCAACACTGGTAGACAAATATTTTAAAAAAAAAAATTTTAAAAAAATCCCTAATTCAAATCACCCCCCTTTTTCCAATTTCAAAATAAATAAAAATGAAAAGATAGATATTTGGTATTTGCAGCACGAAGAAATTTCGGAATTATTGCAGAGCTGGACAAATCAAATCACAATTCCCGTGATTTTTCCACTGACGACGTATTTTTTGTGTGGGACAAGCTGCACTTTTCATTGGCACAATTTATTTTATCATATAATGTATTACAAAGCCGGGGGGGGGGGGGGGGGGGATTATTGGTAGGGGGAAAAAGGTAAAAATAAATAAATAAATAATAATTGATTTGCACTATTTTATGGGGCAATAAATTTTTCGTTGTTCACAATACGGTTAAACTGACTGCACTACAATCAGATGTTTTTGCACTGTAATTCTTTAACAATCAGATCTCGCTCTGTACAGTGATCCTCATACAATCTTATTACACACAACCAGATGTCATTGTGCTGTGATCGTTACATAACCAGATCTCACTGCACTGTGATTGTTATACAACCAGATCTCAGCCAATCTGATCACCCACAACTAGACCTCACTGCACTGTGACCATCATACAATCACATCTCACAGCACTACGATTTTTATAGAATTAGATCTCAGCTAACCAGTCCTGAATACAACCAGATCCCACTGTAGTGCAAATGTCATACAACCAGATCCCCATACAATCAAAATCGATCACAACCTGATCTCACTGCACCATGATCGTCATACAATCAGGTTTCAACCACATTATCATACAATCTTATGGCCACACGGATCTCACATGACCTTTGCTCGTTATACAATCAGATCGTTTTACATTCAGCTTCCAGCACTAGACCACGGACTGTCCCCAAGTCCCTCCGATGAGGCCCCGGGCCGGACCCCTCCCCTTCCCCGCAGTTACCTTCTTCCAGCCGGACACCTTCTCGGATTCCTCAGCTCTGGCCTCCTTAATCCTCCAGCCCTGAGGCCCGCACCGTGAAGGGCCGCCGTACGGGGACAGGCACGGATCTCCGCTCCACCTCCCGGGTTTCTCCGAGCGGCACAGGCCGCAGACAACAAACCCTCCCGGGTCGAGCATGCGCAAGAGCTCCAGCGGCGGTAACATCCGGGACACTGAGCAGGGATATGGGAGGAGCTACGAGCAAGCGGGAAACGGGAGGTGTGGTTAGCGTGAAATCGAAATGTGAGGACTAGGGAAAAGGGGCGGGGGCTGAGATCGCCATGGAAACGGGAGCAGTGATTGACGGGAGTGTCCAGCTGGGAGATGGGCGGGAAATATCATCATTAGGGGTTTTACCTCAGGGGGCTCACGATCTTACTGCGCATGCGCGGAGGTCCTTCCTGTCACTGCTCGCTGTGTGGTAGTGTATGATGTATTAGTGGTTTCCCAGCCAGTGTGCCTTCACCAGGCATGCTGGGAGTTGTAGTTTTGCAACAGCTGCAGACACCCTGGTTGGGAAACAGTGCCCTAAACCTATACAGTGACCCCCCCCCCCCCGACATATGATCATTTCAACATATGATGGGCTCTCAGAGGCCATGTTGAAGGCAGCATCAACATACGCTGCTTTTGTATGTCGGGGCCATCGCATAAACGGCTATCCGGCAGCGCAGACTGCTTCAGCTACCACCGGATAGCCGTTTACGGTGCCCCGTGTGGTCCGCTGACGATCACTTACCTGTCCTCGGGGCTCCGGCGCGTCCTCTTCAGCATCCCCTGCATCGTTGGCGCTCTCCATCGTCGTCATCACGTCGCTGCGCACAACGTCCCGTCATCCAATAGGAGCGTCGTGCGTAACGACGTGATGGCGGCGACAGAGAGCGAGGATGCCAGGGAAGCAGAGGCCTTGCTGGAGCGTCAGGGACACCCCGGGGACGCGGCGACAGCGATGGAAGGCGACATCCAGGGCAGCGGTGACGGTCCGGAGCGGCGGGGACACGTGACTATAACCTCCAATACAGTGGTCTTCAACCTGCGGACCTCCAGATGTTGCAAAACTACAACTCCAGCATGCCCGGACAGCCGTTGGCTGTCCGGGCATGCTGGGTGTTGTAGTTTTGCAACATCTGGAGGTCCGCAGGTTGTAGACCACTGTCCTATACTTTACATTGCACGGATCCCTCAACATACGATGGTTTCAACAAACGATGGTCCATTTGGAAAGGATTACCATCGTATGTTGAGGGACCACTGTATAGACCCCAAAAATTAATATAGACCAGACCCCCCTATAACCCCTTAAAGCGACCCCCCCCCCCCCCCCCCCCCCCAGACTACCCACAGGAGCTCACTCTTGTGAACACATATAATGCAGACATACCTTTGGCTGCACTTCTGGCTACTTTATCCGGGTGAAAATCATGTTTGGATGCCGGTCAGCAACAGTCAGGTGTGGCTGGGCTTCGCAATGGCCTTCACAGCGCAAAAATGAGCCCTTGTACCACCCCGTATACGGAAAAATGAGAAACTTATAGGTGGTCAAAATAGGGCAATTTCAAACATACTAATTTTGTTAAAATAGTTTGAGATTGAGTACACTTATAGAAAAGCATATAACATGGGTATCATTTTAATCGTATTGACCCGCAGAATAATCAATTTTACCGTAGAGTGTACAGCGTGAAAACGAAACCTTCCAAAATTTGCTAAATTGCTGTTTTCTTTTCAATATCCCCACATAAATAATATTTTTGTTGTTGTGCCGTACCTTTTATGGTAAATTGAGTGATGTCATTACAAAGTAAAATTGGTCACGCAAAAAACAAGCCCTCATATGGGTCTGTGGATGACAATATAAAAGAGTTATGATTTTTAGAAAAAATGAAAATGGAAAAATAAAATTGTCCCAGTCCTTAAAGGGGTTATCCAGGAAAAAACTTTTTTTATTTATATCAACTGGCTCCAGAAAGTTAAACAGATTTGTAAATTACTTCTATTAAAAAATCTTAATCCTTTCAGTACTTATGAGCTTCTGAAGTTAAGGTTGTTCTTTTCTGTCTAAATCCTCTCTGATGACACCTGTCTCGGGAACCGCCCAGTTATGAAGCAAATCCCCATAGCAAACCTCTTCTAAACTGGACGGTTCCCGAGATACGTGTCATCAGAGAGCACTTAGACAGAAAAGAACAACCTTAACTTCAGAAGCTCATAAGTACTGAAAGGATTAAAGGAGTACTCCGGTGAAAACCTTTTTTCTCTAAATCAACTGGTGGCAGAAAGTGAAACATATTTGTAAATTACTTCTATTTAAAAATCTTAATCCTTCCTGTACTTATTAGCTGCTGAATACTACAGAGGAAATTTTCTTTTTGGAATGCTCTCTGATGACATCGCGACCACAGTTCTCTCTGACGTTATTATAATAATAATACTTTATTTATTGTTGTCCTTAGTGGGATTTGAACCCAAGTCAATGCAGCAGTGCTAACCACTGAGCCACCATGCAGTGTGCCTCCAGCTGCTGCAAAACTACAACTCCCAGCATGCACGGTCTGTCAGTAATGCTGGGAGTTGTAGTTTTCAAACAGCTGGAGGTTTGCCGTACAGGGTACATTCACACGGACAGGTTTACAGTAAATTTCCTGCTTCAAGTTTGGGCTGCGGCAAACTTAACGCCGCAGCGCAAACTCCTAGCAGGAAACTCACTGTAACCAGCCAGAGTGAATGTACCCTAAAAACACTACACTAACACATAATGAAGGGTAAAACACTACATAAACACCCCCATAAACTGTCCCCCCCCCCCCAAATAAAAATGAAAAACGTCTTGTATGGCAGTGTTTCCAAAACGGAGCCTTCAGCTGTTGCAAAACAACAACTCCCAGCATTTCTTCTGAGTAAGAACATACCCCATATGTGAATGTAAAGTGCTCTGCGGGTGAACTACAATGCTCAGAACAGAGGGAGCGCCATTGGGATTTTGAAGAGAAAATTTGTCCAAAATTGAAGGCCACGTATGTTTACAAAGCCCCCATAGTGCCAGAACAATGGACCCCCCCACATGTGACCCCATTTTGGAAACTACACCCCTCATGTAGTGTAATAAGGTGTACAGTGAGCATTTACGCCCCACAGGTGTCTGACAGATTTTTGGAACAGTGGTCCGTGAAAATGAAAAATAAAATTTTTCATTTACACAGCCCACTGTTCCAAAGATCTGTCAAACGCCAGTGGGGTGTAAATACTCACTGCACCCTTTATTACATTCTGTGAGGGGTGTAGATTACAAAATTGGGTCACATGTGGGGGGGGGGGGGTCCACTGTTCTGGCACCAAGGGGGGCTTTGTAAACGCACATGGCCCCTGACTACCATTCCAAACAAATTCTCTTCCCAAATGCTCAATGGCACTCCTCCTCTTCTGAGCATTGTAGTTCGCCAGCAGAGCACTTGACGTCCACACATGGGGTATTTCCATACTCAGAAGAAATGGGGTTACAAATTTTGGGGGTCATTTTCTCCTATTACCCCTTGTAAAAATGTAAAATTTAGGGGTAAAAACAGCATTTTAGTAAAAAAAAAAATTTTTTCATTTACACATCCAACTTTAACAAAAAGTCATCAAACACCTGTGGATAGTTAAGGCTCACTGTACCCCTTATTACGTTCCTTAAGTGGTGAAGTTTCCAAAATAGTATGCCATGTGGGTATTTTTTGCTGTTCTGGCACCATAGGGGCTTCCTAAATGTGACATGCCCCCCCAAAAACCATTTCAGCAAAATTTGCTTTCAAAAAGCCAAATGTGACTCCTTCTCTTCTGAGCATTGTAGTGCGCCAGCAGAGCATTTTACGTCCTAACATGGGGTATTTCCATACTCAGAAGAGATGGGGTTACAAATTTTGGGGGGCATTTTCTCCCATTATCCTTTATAAAAATGGTAAATTTGGGAAAAAAACTGTGAAATTTTTTTTTTTCCATTTACACATCCCTATGGGGGCTATAACATTGCAAAAAAAGTTAATAAACATGATTTAAGCCCTTCCCTAATAAAAGTTTGAATCATCCCCTTTTCCCAATTTAAAAAAATGTGTAAAAAAAAAACATATATAAACATATGTGGTATCGCCGCGTGCGTTAATGTCCGTTATAAAAATATATCGTTAATTAAACCACACGGTCAATGACGTACACGTAAAAGAAATTCCAAAGTCTAAAATAGCTTATTTTTGGTCACTTTTTATTCAAGAATTTTTTTAATAAAGAGTGATCAAAACAAATATGGTACCGATAAAAACTTCAGATTATGGCGCAAAAAATGAGCCCTCATACATCCCTGTATGCGGAGAAATAAAAAAAATGATAGGGGTCAGACGAGAACGTTTTTAATTTTCATGCATGTAGTTGATTTTTTCCAGAAGTACGACAAAATCAAACCTATATAAGTAGGATATAATTTTAACCCTTTAAGGACCAAGGACGTACCGGTACATCCTGAGTCCTTCCTATAACGCAGGGCCACGACGTGGCCCCGCATCATAGCGGGTCGGGCCCGGCCTCTAACAACGGCCGGGACCCGTGGCTAATAGAATAATGATAAGGTGTCATTTTTACCGAAAAATGTACTGCGTAGAAACAGAAGCCCCCAAAAGTTACAAAATGGCTTCTTTTTTTCAAGTTTGTCTCACAATGATTGTTTTTTTCCGTTTCGTCGTAGATTTTTGGGTAAAATGACTGACGTCATTACAAAGTAGAATTGATGGCGCAAAAAATAAGCCATCATATGGATTTTTAGGTGCAAAATTGAAAGGGTTATGATTTTTTAAAGGTAAGGAGGAAAAAAAGAAAGTGCAAAAACGGAAAAACCCCTGGTCCTTAAGAGGTTAATCATATGGACCTACAGAATAAAGAGAAGGTGTCATTTTGACAGAAAAATGTACTGCGTAGAAACAGAAGCCCCCAAAAGTTACAAAATGGTGTTTTGGTTTTTTATTCAATTTTGTCGCACAATGATTTTTTTTTTCCGTTTCGCTGTAGATTTTTGGGTAAAATGACTGATGTCATTACAAAGTAGAATTGGTGGCGCAAAAAAAAAAAAAAAAGCCCTCATATGAGTCTGTAGGTGCAAAATTGAAAGGGTTATGGTAAGGTGAGGAGGAACAAAACGAAAGCGCAAAAATGGAAAAACGCTCCGTCCTTAAGGGGTTAAGTCCCCATAGGGACATAAAATTGCTAATATTGTTTAGTGCTATAAATATACATAGCACTGATCAGTATTATTGGCGATCTTCTGCTATAGTCTGCTGGAAAGAAAACCAGAGAAGAAAAGGCCTGGAGAGCGGCAGACAATGAAAGACTTCTAGCGGGAGCTGCAGGGTAAAGAATCGGCACTGGCTGGAACGGCCACAGGTAAGGAATACTGGTTATTCTGAAACAATGCAGCACGTTTCACCGCGCATGCGCAACTTCATCAGGCGAGCAGCAGAGGCAGGTGAGGGGACCTCCGTCTGGGCCATCTTGGCTGATCTGATTTCTGCGGTGATCAGATCAGCTATTAGAAGCCTCTGGCGCAATTTGTATTGATCACGTGCATAAAGCGAGCACATTTACAGGACGTATATCTATGTCCACTGTCGTTAAGAGATAAAGGATGCAGGGATTTTTTATTTCCATACTTTAGTTTTTTCCTCTTTGCCTTCAAATAGCCTTCATGCTTTTTCATTTTTAAAAACATTATTAAAAAATAAATAAGAGTACGCTTAAAATTGTCCTCTTATGATCATTAGAACACTTATTTTTCCGTATAGAGGGCTGTATTGAAGACTCATATTTTGCACCATGATCTGTAGTTTTTATCTCTGCCATTTTTTTTTTTTGTATATATAGTGACCAAAAATACTTTAAATTTTGGATTTTTTGTACGTGTACGCCATTGACCTTGCAGTTTAATTAACGTTATTTTAATAGTTTGGACAGTTATGCACATGGTGAAACCAAATTTTACACTAATTTAAAAAAATGGAAAAGGGGGTGATTCACATTTAAAGGAAATCGGTCACCTGTCGGTACCGTTCCATGGCGGGGATCTCGGGTAATCTTGTCCGTTCGCTCCAGTCCCGCCACGCGACTTGGGACACGGGTGGAGCTTAGTGATTTCACTGCTGCTGTTCTGTAACAACGGGACCCAGCAGGGAGCAGCAGCGGTAAAGTCATTAAGCTCCGTCCGTGCCCCAAGCCGGGTGCCGGGACTGGAGCTAACGGACAAGATAACCGGAGATTTCCTCCACAGAACGTGACAAGGTGAGTACCATTGTCATCAGTGTCACCTGCACTACCTGTCAGTACCGACAGGTTAGTTCAGGTGACACTGGTGACAAATTTCCTTTAAATGGGCACTGTCAGATATAAAAACTTTTTATGTGTTGTACATCTTGGCAAAACAATAGTTTTTATAATATACTTCCGTTTTTGCACTTTAGTTTTTTCCTCCTCACCTTTAAAAAAATCCTAATTCTTTCAGTTTTGCAACTTAAAATCCATATGATGGCTTATAAGACATAATGCTGGGGACCCCCGCATTCTACCATGCGGCACCCACCTGTAACGGCTTCTGGAACCGCTGGAGGCCCTCAGTCTAATACCATCCCGACCACGAGAAGGGAAGATCGTGACATCACGACTCCACCCCTGTGTGACATCACACCCACCCTCTCAATGCAAGTCTATGGGAGTGGGCGTGGCGGTCTGATGAAGTACAGATGAATGATTAGGCTGTGACCTCGCTGGGGAATCCGGCGCTCCTGTTTCCCCGATTTCATTGTTTGACACTGCACCACGTTTGATTGAATAAAGAAGATCTGATGCTATGTACCTGGTGAGCGCTGCCCGTCATTTTCTTTTCTTCTATTTGTACTGGATGTCTAATTGTAAAGCTACAAATCCCAGAATGCATAATGGTATAAATGTGTGTGAGTGAATCCAAGGACTAAGCACAACAATATATGTGATCCCTCAACTTACAATGGCCTCAACATACAATAGTTTCAACATGCAATAGTCCAGAAAAGACCATTGTAACTGGAAACCAGACTCAACATACAATGCTACAAACAGTCCAGATCTGTGAAACGTATCAATGGCTGGAAGAACTGACCAATCAGAATGGACATTTAACTGGTAAAACCCCTGTATTACTGAAGCGTATGCACTGAATTCCTGTCTGGTAGCGCCTCCTACAGTACAGGGAGGTATTACATGTTCTGTACTCTTTACCTGTACCAGGGTTAGCTGCTCCTTTGGACACCAGGTGAGGGCGGCTCCATGTTACTTTTTTAGGACACTGTGTTCTGTACAGGACCCCGAAGAAGCTCCTGTCCTCTACATAGACAGTGATTACAGCTCCCAGCAGATCTTTCTTACTTTTATATGTAAGGATTTGATTTATCTGTATTAGTTATCTACTTATTTTTCTTTAATCCTCACTTTTTCCTATTTTTGGATGACATTTTGGTGCCTTTAGAACCAATTACCAGGTTTCCATAGAGTTCTGGTCTCAACATACAATGGTTTCAACATACAATGGTCGTCCTGGAACCGATTAATATTGTAACTTGAGGGACCACTGTACATGTGAGTTGTTACATCTTGATGGACTGAAGAACAATGCTTGGCATGCTGAGAAATGTGATTCTGTGAGGGTGTAAGTAGAGATGAGCGAACTTACAGTAAATTCGATTCGTCACAAACTTCTCGGCTCGGCAGTTGATGACTTTTTCCTGCATGAATTAGTTCAGCCTTCAGGTGCTCCAATGGGCTGGAAAAGGTGGATACAGTCCTAGGAGACTCTTTCCTAGGAATGTATCCACCTTTTCCAGCCCACCGGAGCACCTGAAGGCTGAACTAATTTACGCAGGATAAGTCATCAACTGCCGAGCCGAGAAGTTCGTGACGAATCAAATTTACTGTAAATTCGCTCATCTCTAGGTGTAAGTAACTATGTGCAGGGGGTTTACTCTCCTCCGGTCACAGAAGTCGATGCAATGAGCAGCCCAGGGTATAGACATTTTATTGAAGACCCCCCACAGCACCCACTCACATTAATAAAATATAAAACCACCTGTAAAAAACATTAAATATCAGCACACCGACTATGACAGTTTTTGTAGTGGAATGTTGATGGTTAAAAAGTCCTCGGCTAAAATCACGCTGTGACCTATCAAGACATTTTCTGCTTGTGTCTTAAGAATGGTCACGTCTTCATCCCCTTCACTCATCAGTCCTGGAGGCTTGTATCTCTGACTGAAGTGATTCAGCACCAACCTCTTGGCGCTACACAAATTAGCAAAATCGGCGGCCATCTTTGGTGTGCTGTGGCCATGCTCCTTGGCTTTGTCCATCTGACTGTCATCTAATGTGGCTTCATGGACCAGAAGGTCGGCATCCTGACAGAGACGAGCGGCTCCCGATGCAGTGACACCCGAGCAGTCGCCCAAAATGCAAACCTTCCTTCCTGGAACCGGGTCTCCTACTACATCACAGGGCGAGATGGTCTGTCCATTCTCAAGGGTCACAGCAGAACCCAGCTTAAGCTTTCCATATAATGGACCAGGGGGAACACCTGTAAAAAAAAAAGAGGAGAAAAAAAACAACATTATCACAAAAAACACACAAAGGGGAACTCGAGCCAAAACCTTATGGTTATTACCTATATCCCAGAGATTAAAAGGGGTACTCCAGCCCTGAGACATCTTATCGTGAGGGTCTTGCCACTGGGGACCCCCGCAATCTAGCATACAGCACCCACCTGTGAGCACTGCATGAAGCGCTGGAGGCTCCAAGTCTTACGCCTCATGACCACGGGTGACGGAGTATCGTGACGTCACGGCTCCGCCACCCGTGTGTTGTCACGCCCTGCCCCCTCAATGCAAGTCTATGGGAGGGGGCGTCACGCCCCCTCCCTTAGACTTTCATTGAGAGGGCAGCGTGTGACGTCACACGGGGGCGGAGCCGTGACGTCACACGGGGTGGAGTCGTGTGTGTCACAATACTCCGTCCCCGTGGTCAGGAGGCATAAGACTTGGAGAGTCCAGCGCTTCCTGCAGTGCTCACAGGTGGGTGCTGTATGCTAGATTGCGGGGGTCCCCAGCGGCAGGACCCCCTCAATCAGATATCTTATCCCCTATCCTTTGGAATACCCCTTTAAAAAGGGATTTATCAGTAAAATACAGTGATACCACGTACTAAGGCCAAGTCTGATGGAGATCACATGTGGGGCATTCTACAATACTGGAGGACATTTAGCCCCCCCATTACTGTTCTCCCTATGAACACCCAAAATGTATCAACTTATAACCAGGGAGCAAATTTGCTGTTCAGGAGTCTGAAAAAAATGTATATTCTCTTTTACACACAGACCCAAAAAACCTGTACAGCTGAGAGTTTGTTACAATTGTATCAATATAGATAACCCTTTGTGAGCATCAACTACAGTCATGGCCGTAAATGTTGGCAACCCTAAAATTTTTCTAGAAAATGAAGTATTTCTCACAGAAAAGGATTGCAGTAACACATGTTTTGCTATACACGTTTATTCCCTTTGTGTGTATTGTAACTAAACCAAAACAGGGAGGAAAAAAAGCAAATTGAACATAATGTCACACCAAACACCAAAAATGGGCTGGACAAAATGATTGGCACCCTTTCAAAATCGTGTAAAAATAAGATTGTTTCAAGCATGTGATGCTCCTTTAAAAGGAAATCTGTCACCAGTGTCACCTGCACTAACCTGCTGGTACTGACAGATAGTACAGGTGACACTGATGACAACGGTACTTACCTTGTCCCAGTCTGTGGCAGGGATCTCCTGTAATCTTCTCAGGTATCTTCCCTCTGGGCACCGTCTTGGGGCACGGGCGGAGCTTAATGATATCACCGCTGCTGTTCCCAGGACCCAGCAGAGAGCAGCAGCAGTGACGTCACTAAGCTCTGTCCATGCCCCAAGCCGGTGCCCTGAGCTAACCTACCGGAGAAGATTACAGGAGATCTCCGCCACGGACCGGGAAAGGTAAGTACCATTGTCCTCAGTGTCACCTGCACTACCTGTCGGTACCGACAGGTTAGAGCAGGTGACATTGGTGACAGATTTCCTTTAAACTCACCTGGGGCAAGTAACAGGTGTGGGTAATATAAAAATCACACCTGAAAGCAGATAAAAAGGAGAGAAGTTCACTTATTCTTTGCATTGTGTGTCTGTGTGTGCCACACTAAGCATGGACAACAGAAAGAGGAGAAGAGAATTGTCTGAGGACTTGAGAACAAAAATTGTGCAAAAATTTCAACAATCTCAAGGTTACAAGTCCAAATCCAGAGATCTAGATTTGCCTTTGTCCACAGTGCGCAACATTATCAAGAAGTTTGCAAACCATGGCACTGTAGCTAATCTCCCTGGGCGTGGATGGAAGAGAAAAATGTATCAAATGTGCCAACGCAGGATAGTCCGGATGGTGGATAAGCAGCCCCAAACAAGTTCCAAAGATATTCAAGCTGTCCTGCAGACTCAGGGAGCATCAGTGTCAGCACAAACTATCAGTCGACATTTAAATTAAATGAAACGCTATGGCGCAGGAGACCCAGGAGGACCCCACTGCTGACACAGACATGAAAAAGCAAAACTACATTGTGCTAAAATGAACTGGAGTAGCCAAAATCCTTCTAAGAAAATGTCTTGTGGTTTAGTTCCAATACACACAAAGGGAATAAACATGAGTAAAGCAAAACATGTGTTACTGCAATCCTTTTCTGTGAGAAATACTTCATTTTCTAGAAAAATGTCACGGGTGTCAACGTTTACAGCCATGACTGTATCTATTGTCCTATTTGTTACAATGTATCGGTGCAGGTAATATTTATCAGTCTGACTATTTATCCCACAGGCACAATTGTCAGCTGTGAGAAGTATCGGGTCTATACAGGTTTCATGATGTCATCAAGAAGCTCCTATCAGCCAAGTCCCCATAATAACTTCATGGTGAACAGAGGGTGATTACCAAAATGGACAACCCAAAACTGTGGCAACAACTTACCAAGTTCACGTAGTTTATTGACATCAAGCTTCCCTGGTCGATCCTTCTCATCGATCACAAACCCAAATGAGGGGATACGATGATAGAGTTTAAAGGCTTTGACTGTAAACTGTTCATTTTCAAGGAGACAGTAGGTCCCGTCAGTGGGATCAGCAGCGATGATCTGCTCGTCTGATGAAAGGGAGCAGCAGTCTCTAGTATACCTGGAGAAGTCTCTGAACTCTTCTGCCGGGCACTGATCTTCTGAAGGCAACAATTCATGGACAGTATATGGGAAAACCAGCTGGGAATGGGACACTTCCAGACTCATCCGGATGAAGCTCCTCAGACCCACAGGACCATAGATGTCCACGTGCTGCTTCGTAGGAGTGGAGCCGCACTGAAGACTGACCGTACAGAGGAGCCCAGGAAGGCCAAACATGTGATCCCCATGGAGGTGGGTAATAAAGATCTTGGTGATTCTACCTGTAGATAGAGAGACCAATAAGACTTCACATAGGACACCAGCTATACACCAGATATAGGCCCTGATTTACTAAGTGTGGGGTTATTTTCAAAGTGTTTTTTTCTCACACGTATTTATCAATGTTTCGCACATGTCGGGAAAATTCTGTCGCACAGGAGAAAAAAAAAAAGGGTTGCGCAGGAAAAATAAAAGCAAATAAATAAAGCAAAGTAACTCTGCACCAGGATGTAACTTTACCTTCATGGTCGTTAATGGGTTAACAAACAAAAAGTAAAAAAGAAAAAAAAAAAAAGGAAATGAAAGCCAAGATTAAAAAAAAGAAAAAAGAGGTTGCATAACCCAATAAAAAGAGACCGGATCAGGTTAGTAAATCAGGGCCATAGTGTTTGAATCATCCTGTCTAAGGGTGCGTTCCCACCTGGCGTATACGCTGCGTATTCCTCGCTCGCTATACACACAGGGCTTTCCGGTGGCAGCCCTATGTGTGCAGTGAGTTTTGGAGGCGGAGCCGCACGTCACCGTCACGCTGGCACACGGCCCCGCCTCCAAATCTCACTAAATGCATAGGGCTGCCGCCGGAAAGCCCTGTGTGTATAGTGAGCGAGGAATACGCAGCGTATTTCCCGCTGCTGCTGCAAATTTTGTGCAGCGTCACATACACTGCGTATATGCCAGGTGGGAACGCACCCTAAGGCTGCGTTCACACAGCCGTCTAGACCCATCCCGTTCTCCTCCTGTCAAAAAAAGAAAGGGACTTTAAAAAAAAAAAAACACGACAATAACAGATCCATTATTGTTCAGTGAATAAACCCAAAAAATGTTTTTTTGTTTCGAGCATGCTCAGAAGAAAAAACGGTAAAAAAAAAAGGATTGAAAAAACGGATGCAAAGGGATGACATTAAAGGCTCATCCGTTTTCCATAGACTTTAATGTTAAATTTACTGTATCAGTTTTGTCTTCCGTTTTTTTGACAGAAGAAAAAATACCGCATGTGCTGTGTTTTTCTGCGATCAAAAAAACGGAAACGAGTGCAGACGGGTAGAAACAGAAATAAACTGATTGTAAAAAAAAAAAATCCCATTGACATGAATGGGATTTTTTTTTTTTTTAAACCTTTTTTAATCCGTTTACAGCCTGCAAGAACGGAACCGAAACGGGGATAAAAAAAAAAAACGGGGACAGACGGCAGTGTGAACGCACACTAAAGGTTATCTCAGTGTTGCCCAGGCTGGGTGCCTCCAGCTGTTGCGAAACTACAACTACCAGCATGCCCAAACAGCCGAAGGCTGTCAGGGCATGCTGGGAGTTAAAGTTTTGCAACAGCTGAGGGCACCCTGCTTGGGAAACACTGGGTTATCTAATCTACAAAAAGTAGTATACTACGGTTTTAGGTCCAGTCACAAAACCGGATACGGGTCAAAAAATGAGCCGACCCAAGTCACCGTTTGATTCAAGTCGGCTCATTAACCCCTTAAGGACGCAGGGTTTTTCAGTTTTTGCACTTTCGTTTTTTCCTCCTTACCTTTTAAAAATCATAACCCTTTCAATTTTCCACCTAAAAATCCATAATATGGCTTGTTTTTTTGCATCACCAATTCTACTTTGCAGTGACATTAGTCATTTTACCCAAAAATCCACGGCAAAACGGAAAAAAATAATAATTGTGCGACAAAATCGAAGAAAAAACGCCATTTTGAAACTTTTGGGGGCTTCCGTTTTTACGCAGTGCATATTTCGGTAAAAATTACACCTTTTTATTCTGTAGGTCCATACGGTTAAAATGATACCCTACTTATATAGGTTTGATTTTGTCGCACTTCTGGAAAAAATCATAACTACATGCAGGAAAATTTATACGTTTAAAAAAATGTCATCTTCTGACCCCTATAACTTTTTTATTTTTCCACGTACAGGGCGGTATGAGGACTCATTTTTTGCGCCGTGATCTGAAGTTTTTATCGGTACCATTTTAGTTTTGATCGGACTTTTTGATCATATAAAAAGTGACCAAAAATATGCTTTTTTGGACTTTGGAATTTTTTACGTGTACGCCATTGACCGTGCAGTTTAATTAACAATATATTTTTATAGTTCGGACATTTACGCACACGGCGATTCCACATATGTTTATTTTTATTTACACTGTTTTATTTTTTAAATGGAAAAAGGGGGGAGATTCAAACTTTTATTAGGGAAGGGGTTAAATGATCTTTATTAACACTTTTTTTTAAACTTTTTTATTTTTTTTGCAATGTTATAGCTCCCATAGGGACCTATAACATTACATACACTGATCTCCTATGCTGATCACTGGCGTGTACTAACATGCATGTGATCAGTGTTATCGGTGCTTGACTGCTCCTGCCTGGATCTCAGGCACGGAGCAGTCATTCGTCGATCGGACACCGAGGAGGCAGGTACGGTCCCTCCCGGTGTCCTTTAAGCTGTTTGGGACGCCGCGATTTCACTGCGGCGGTCTCGAACAGCCCGACTGAGCAGCCGGGATAGATTCACTTTCGCTTCAGACGCGGCGGTCAGCTTTGATCGCCGCGTCTGAAGGGTTAATACAGGGCATCACCGCGATCGGTGATGTCCTGTATTAGCCGAGGATCCCGACCGTTGATGGCCGCCGGGACCAACCCGATATGACGCGTGACCCTGCGGCATATCACTGGAGCCGGCGGAGGACGTAAAAATACGTCCTTCGCCGTTAAGGAGTTAAAGTAAATGGAGTTCAGCGCTGGTCCGGCACCCGTAATGTAAAATCGAAGTGTGAATGCAGCCTTAGGCTGGGTTCACACTACATTTTCTCCCATACGGGAGCGCATACGGCAGGGGGGAGCTAAAACCTCGTGCTCCCGTATACCTTTCTATGCGCTCCCGTATGTCATTCATTTCAATGAGCCGACCGGAGTGAAACGTTCGGTCCGGTCGGCTCATTTTTGCGCCGTATGCGCTTTTACAACCGGACCTCAAACCGTGGTTGACCACAGTTTTAGGTCCGGTTGTAAAAGCGCATACGGCGCAAAAATGAGCCGACCGGACCGAACGTTTCACTCCGGTCGGCTCATTGAAATGAATGACATACGGGAGCGCATACGGTGACATACGGGAGCGCGAGCTTTTAGCTCCCCCCTGCCGTATGCGCTCCCGTATGGGAGAAAACGTAGTGTGAACCCAGCCTCCTTCCGGTTTTGAGGAATCCGTTTTACATCAAAAACCTGATACGGGAACTGTATTGCAAAAACGTGGTGTGAATGCAGCCTAAGGCTACGTCAACTTATTCCAACTTGCCAATTCAACTCAAACGTCACTATTTTAAAGCGGTGATAAGCTTTCGGCAATCCCTAAGCTAATCAAAGCTGACCCCCAGAAATCACCTTTGATCGGTAGGAAAACCTGGCAGTAACCGTTCAATTTCCCTGCAGCGCCACTGCAGGTGTAATAAAGAATTACACAACGTCCGTTCATAGCAAAGGGTTTCGTATGTAACGTCTGTCCTCCAGAATATAATGTAATAAACTTTTTTTTTTTTTTTTTCCCCCCATCTTGAATAAAATTACACGGTATAAATAAGTCATTCGGGATAGAACGTCGTCCCAAAAATATCTCCCAGTAGAGAAGCCCTGAAATTCTTATTTTATTCCATAAGGTGCTGGCGCTGGACTGTCACTGGATCCTGCAGCTGCCGGTCTCGGTGGAGCTGGTGACAGCTGTGATATCCACACGTCGTAAAATGTAATGGGCAGCACATGGAGCAGGATGCAGAGATTATCTCTGATGGGATCACATTTCACTACCGGGGATTACAGACACGATGTAAATAGCAGCCTAATAAATAATTACGGCTCAAGAGTCTGCACGTCCAATACATATATAACAGTGTTTTCCAACCAGTGCGCCTCCAGCTGTTGCAAAACTACAACTCCCTGCATGCCCGGACAGCCTTCGGCTGTCCAGGCATGCAGGGAGTTGTAGTTTTGCAACAGCTGGAGGCACACTGGTTGGAAAACACTGATATACGGGACCAAAGAACTGAACTCTCTAAACTCTACAAGTCATCTGCTATCATAGAATTGGGCCTTCTGGATAAGTTGGGTGACAGACAATATGGCAGCTAGTAAATCTCCCACAGGAGGACTTGCTGCATTCCTAAGCGGCGTTATGGATGACATTGGGGGAGATTTATCAAAACCTGTGCAGAGGAAAAGTTGCTGAGTTGCCCAGAGCAACCAATCAGATCGCTTCTTTCATTTATAAAAAGGCCTGTGAAAAATGAAAGAAGCAATCTGATTGGTTGCTATGGGCAACTGCACCACTCTTCCTCTACACGGGTTTTGATAAATCTCCCCCATTGTGTCTGATTATGCAAACTCTCTTTATAAAATATCCAAAAAAAAAAAAAAAAAAAAGGCAACACCCACTATGGCTGCCTTGAAGGGGTTAATTATCACTTTCATGTTGCCCGGACCACAAGTCTTTAACCCTTTAACGACAATGGACGTAAATGTACGTCATGGTGCCCTGGTACATAACGCACCAGGACGTACATTTACGCTCCGTGATGACCGCGAGCACCGGACCGGTGCTCGCGTCATGCATGGCAGGTCCCAGCTGCTATCAGCAGCCAGGGACCCACCGGTAATGGAGGACATCAGCGATCGCGCTGATGTCCGCCATTAACCCCTAAGATGCCGTGATCAATGCAGATCTCGGCATATGTGACAGTGCGGCACCTAAAATGGATGAACGGATCGCCCGCAGCGCTGCCACGGGGATCCGATCATCCAGCATGGCGACCGGAGGTCCCCTCACCTGCCTCCGTCCGTCTCCTGGGGTCTTCTGCTCTGGTCTGAGATTGAGCAGAAGATGACCGATAACACTGATCAGTGCTATGCCTATGCACAGCACTGAACAGTATTAGCAATCAAGTGATTGCTATAAATAGTCCCCTTTGGGGACATAAAAAAAATACATATACATACATACATACATATATATATATATATATATATATACACACACACACACACATATATTAAAACAAAAGTTCAAAAATGTGAAAAATCCCCCTCCCCAATAAAAATGTAAATTGTCCCCCAAAAAGCATGAAAAAAAGTTTATAAAACATATTTGGTGTTGCCGCGTGCGTAAATGTCCGAACTATCAAAATATAATGTTAATTATACCGTATAGTAAACTGCCTAAATGTTAAAAAAATAATAATAATTGCTGTTTTTTTGTCACATTTTATTCCCAAATTTTTTTATAAAAACTGATTAAAGGGGTACTCTGGTACTTAGACATCTTATCCCCTATCCAAAGGATAGGTGATAAGATGCCTGATCGCGGCGCCGCTGGGGACCCCCGTGATCTTGCACGCGGCACCCCGTTTGTAATCAATCCCCGGAGCGTGTTAGCTCTGGGACTGATTACCAGCGACTACAGGGCAGGCGGCGTGACGTCACGCCTCCGCCCCCATGTGATCTCACGCTCCGCCACTCAATGCAAGCCTACGGGAGGGGGCGTGATAGCTGTCACCCCCCCCCCTCCTGTAGGCTTGCATTGAGGGGCGGAGCATGACCTCACACGGGAGCGTGACGTCACACGCCGCCCACCCTGTAGTCGCCGGTAATTAGTCCCGGAGCGAACACGCTCCGGGGACTGATTACAAACGGGGTGCCGCGTGCAAGATCACGGTGGTCCCCAGCGGCGGGACTCCCGCGATCAGGCATCTTATCCGCTATCCTTTGGATAGGGGATAAGATGTCTAAGCACCGGAGTACCCCTTTAAAAAGTAAAAATATAAGCAAAAGTGGTACCAATAAAAACTACAGATTACGGCGCAAAAAATTAGCCCTCATACCGCCCTGTATACCGAAAAATTAGAAAGTTATAGCTGGTCAAATTAGGCTAATTTTAAACATACTAATTTTCTTTAAATAGTTTGAGATTTTTTTTAAGCGGTACAATTATAGAAAAGCATATAACATGGGCATCATTCTAATCGTATTGGCCCACAGAATAAAATAAAACACGTCATTTTTACCGTAAAGTGTACAGCGTGAAAACAACACCTTCCAAAAGTTCATAAATTGCGGGTTTCTTTTCAATTTCCCCACATTAATAATGTTTTTTGGGTTGCGTCGTACATTTTATGGTAAAATAAGTGATGTCATTACAAAGTAAAATTGATGATGCAAAAAACAAGCCCTCATATGGGTCTGTGGATGGAATTATAAAAAAAAAAAAAAAAAAAGAGTTATGATTTTTAGAAGGTAAGGAAGAAAAAACAAAAATGCAAAAATAAAATTGGCCTGGTCCCTAACCTCTTAAGGACCCAGGACGTATGGGTACGTCCTGGGTCCCGGTCCTGCGATATAACGCGGGGTCACACAGTAACCCCGCATCATATCGCGGCGGGACCGGCGTCATAGTGAAGCCGGGACCCGCCTCTAATAGCGTGCGGCACTGATCGCTGTGCCGCGCGCTATTAACCCTTTTAACGCTATTAACCCTGCGCGGCTAAAAATGAAAGTGAAAGTTGCTGGTTAGCTCAGGGAGCTGTTCGGGATCGCCGCGGTATAATCGCAGCATCCCGAACAGCTGTAGCACAGGAGGAGGTCTCTTACCTTCCTTCCTGCAGTCCGATCGCTGATTGAATGCTTCAAGCCTGAGATCCAGGCTTGAGCAATCAATCGCCGAAAACACTGATTGATCCATTCCTATGGAGATGCATGGAGATGTGACATCATGAGGGGACGGGGCTATGATGTCACGAGCTCCCGGCGTCAGCTCCAGCGTTCGGAACAGTATGTTCCAAACGCTGAGCGGCGGAATACCCCTTTAAGGCCAAAACGGGCCTGGTCCCTAAGGGGTTAAAGTGGTCCCGGCAACTTCTCCCTACCCCTCCAGCTTTGATTGATAGAGCTCTCCCTGTTTGAATATAGGGAGAGATCTATCCATCAAGACTGGCAGGGCAGGCCAAGCCCCTCGGGACCACCCTGATGACTTGTGGTTCAGACAGCCTGATAGTGATGATAGGTTTCCTTTAAAGGGGTTGTCCACCTTTTACCAATTCATTTCCAGACAATATTACCGTGTGTGCAGCCATTGGCTTCATCTATACGTGGTTTCCATACGTCACTAATAATACACGTCACTTCGCCTCCTGCACTATGCCTGCAATGTATATCGTCATGGGCTCCTCCATAGGAAACCACGTGTGGATGAAGGAGCCATCGGCCACACACAGAGATAGCGGATCGGGGATAACACCCCCATTTAAGGAAATATTGACGGCATATGCTAAGGATACACCATTAGTCCTGAAAAATTCTTTTACATGGTACCTGTCACCATCTCTGGTGGCAGGATATGTTTAAAAGGGGTATTCCAGGAAAGAAAACTGTTTTTTTCTATCAATTGGCTACAGAAAGTTAAACAGATTTGAAAATTACTTCTATTTAAAAAAAAATAATAATCTTAATCCTTCCAGTACTTATCAGTTACTGAAGTTGAGTTGTTCTTTTCTTTCTGACAATGGTTCTCTCTGCTGATACCTCTGCTTGTCTGAACTGTCCGAAGCATTAGAGATTTTCTATGGGGATTTCTACTGCTCTGGACAGTTCCTGAGACAGAGGTGTTAGCAGAGAGCACTGTGGTCAGACAGAAAAGAACAACTCAACTTCAGCAGTTGATAACTACTGGAAGGGTTAAGATTTTTTTTTATAGAAGTAATTTACAAATCTGTATAACTTTCTGTAGCCAGTTGAGAATATAAAAAAATTAAAAAATAAATTTGTTTTTTTTTAATGTATTTTTTTCTGGAATACCCTGCAGATTTGATGCGCAGGATTTTCTGCTGCAGATTTCAATGTAAACTAAATGACTGAGCACAACTTCTAATCGGCAGTTACAAATCCTGCGCATCAAATCTGCGCAAAATCCTGTATGTGTGAGCGCACCCTAAAGCTCTCAGGCAATCTTGCAGACCGAGATTTGCGCCGAGACTGACGCGATCAGATGATGTTTTTCAGAAAGTCACATCCAAAGTCAATAGTGTCAGGCTATGAGATTCCCCAGGAGCTTTAAACATATCCAGACACCAGAGATGGTGACAGGTACCATTTAAAGCTCCTATATACAAGGGCATGCAGCTTTCCCAGACTCCTGCATGGACTTATGTGGACAGTTATACAACCTTTATACTGAGTAAATTGCATGACAACCAATATGGCTGCTGTAAAAACATTCACACGGCAGGTCTTCCAGCTTTATTAGACTCTAGAAACTGGCAACTCTTCGTGACAGGTTAGGCTAAGTTTTCATCCTCAGGAGTCTGGGAAAGATGAGTGAATTATCCTGTGGGACATGTCACAGTGGGCATATTGGTTGTCACTCATTTCCTATAAAAAGATATGGGCAAGAAACCACTAGATTAAAGGGGTACTTCACTGGAAAAAATAATTTTTAAAATCAACTGGTGCCAGAAAGTTCCACAGATTTGTAAATAATTTCTGTGGTCAGACAGAAAGTAAATTCAAAAAGAAAAGAACTTCCTGTGGATCATACAGCAGCTGATAAGTACTGGAAGGATTAAGATTTTTAAATAGAAATAATTTACAAATGCTGACACCTCTGGCCATTTTAGGAACTGTCCAGAGCAGGAGCAAATCCCCATAGAAAACCTCTTCTGCTATGGACAGTTCCTAAAATGGCCAGAGGTGTCAGCAGAGAGCACTGTGGTCAGACAGAAAGGAAATTCAAAAAGAAAAGAACTTCCTGAGGATCATACAGCAGCTGATAAGTACTGGAAGGACTAAGATTTTTAAATAGAAATCATTTACAAATCTGTTTAACTTTCTGGAACCAATTGATTTAAAAAAAATGTTTTCCAGTGGAGTACCCCTTTAAATATAGATGGACTAAGCAATAGGCAGCAATATGGATCTAAGGGGGTGAAGGGTTGTATGATGTCTGTTTTTCAGGGGTCTGGAAAAGTTTGGTCACAAACACGCAAGAACTGTAATGGCAGCCATGTTTTTTTTTAAGTAAAATAATACAGCCCTGACTGTCAGAAAGTTAAGGACAATTGCAATACACTTCAGTACCTTACCGGCTTTGAGGGCGCTCTTCATGAACTGGGTCTGGGTGCCCTCCCCACAGTCAAATAGCCAGCCCTCCCCTTCTGTCCGAAAAACTATGGCAGAAGCCCCCCTGCAGGGTGATGGATAGGCGGACCCTGTCCCCAGAAACGTTACATCCATGGACATGGCGGTAGAAAGAATCCTTCACCTCCAGCCAATCAGTGAGCAGGAACCTGCGCACACAAGATAAGTTACATTACACATCAAAGACATGAAAAGCCTTCAGTATGGTAGTGGAAAAAGCTATTGCAGATCCAGATGTGGGGGATTTAAAAGGGGTATTCCAGGGAAAAAACTTTTTTTTACATCAACTGGCTCCAGAAGGTTAAAAAGATTTGTAAATTACTTCTATTAAAAAATCTTAATCCTTCCAATAATTATCATCTGCTGAAGTTGAGTTGTTCTTTTCTGTCTGGCAACAGTGCTCTCTGCTGAAATCTCTGCTTGTCTCGGGGACTGCACAGAGTAGAAGAGGTTTGCTATGGGGATTTGCTTCTACTCTGGACAGTTTTAGAGACAGGTGTCATCAGAGAGCACTTAGAAAAGAACAACTCAACTTCAGCAGCTCATAAGTACTGAAAGGATTAAGATTTTTTAATAGAAATAATTTACAATTCTGTTTAATTTTCTGGAACCAGTTGAGATATTATATATATATATATATATATATATATATATATATATATATATATATATATATATAAAAAAATAGTTTTTTCCTGGATAACCCCTTTAAGTAGATCAGTATTTCCCAACCAGGGTGCCTCCAGGTGTTGCAAAACTACAACTCCCAGCATGCCCGGACAGCCTTAGGCTGTCCGGGCATGCTGGGAGTTGTAGTTTTGCAATATCTAGAGGCACCCTGGTTGGGAAACATTGAAGTAGATAAATGAAATTGCTTAAGAATCAGAGAGGTAAGAGATGGCAAAGATGGAAGAAGTGTCTGCTCATCTCAAGGATCACATGACCCATAGTGGTGCCTGCTTATTTTAGGGATCACATGACCTTCGGGAGATCAGTGGTGCCTGTTTATATGGGGATCACGAGACCCATGACCCATTAGCAGTGCAGGCTTGTATCCGGGATCACATGACACATAGGAGATAAGCGGTGCCTGTTCATTTATGGTCTATTCACATGTACACTATTCTCTGCAGATTTTCTGCTGCAGATGTAAACTAAATGACTGAACACAGCTTGAAATTCTGTGCATCAAATCTGCGCGGAATACTGTACGTGTGAATAGACCCTTAAAGAAGATATCCAGCAAAACCAAATGCATCCCTTATCCAGCGGATAGGGGATAAGTTCTGATTGTGACGGGTCCAACAGCTGGGACCCCCGGCGTTCTCCTATACGGGGCCCTAGCTCTGCTCCTGGTCAAAACACGCCCCCTCCATTCATCTCTATGGGAGAGGCAGAGAGACAGCGTTTGTCGGTATCAGTCTCTCCCATAGAGATGAATGGAGGGGCAGTGATTTGATCAGCGTCGCAGAGCAGGGGCCAAGTCTGGGCCCTGTGCGGGAGATCACGGTGGGTCCCAGCAGTTGGACCACCCACGATCACAATTATCCCCTATCATGTGGATAAGGGATAAAACATTTTACTGGACATCTTCTTTAAAGGGGTACTCCGCCCCTAGACATCTTATCCCCTATCCAAAGGATAGGGGATAAGATGTCAGATCACCGCGGTCCCGCAGCTGGGGACCCCGGGGATCGCCGCTGCGGCACCCCGCTATCATTACTGCGCAGAGCGAGATCGTTCTGCACGTAATGACGGGCGATACAGGGGCCGGAGCATCGTCACAGCTCCGCCCCTCGTGACGTCACGGCCCGCCCCTGTCAATACAAGTCTACGGGAGGGGGCGTGGCGGTCGTCACGCCCCCTGCCATAGACTTGCATTAAGGGGACGGGCCATGATGTCATGAGGGGCGGAGCCATGACGTCACGCTGCTCCGGCCCCTGTATCGCCTGTCATTACGCACAGAGCGAACTCGCTCTGTGCAGTAATGATGGCGGGGTACCGCAGCGGCGATCCCCGGGGACCCCAGCAGCGGGAACGCGGCGATCTAACATCTTATCCCTTATCCTTTGGATAAGATGCCAGGGGCGGAGTACCCCCCTTTAAGGGTATGTTCACACTGCAGAATCCCCACGAAATTCCCCAGTAAAAGTCTGCACAGTGACCATTACCATCAGTGTGAATGGGTCTCCGCAAGACCCGTTCACACTGCGGAATTTCAGCGGCGGACAATTCCGCCGGTAAAATTGTTCCGCGCAAAGAAAGAACATGTTCATTCTTTGCGCGGAAGTCCACGAGTACTGCATTACCGTCAATGGTGATGGCACAGTGCCGCGCGGACCTACCGCCGCCGGCGGCTGTCAGCCTGAATCTCCGCCCGCTGAATTCTGCGAGCGGAGATTCCATTCATTCTCTGCCGTGTGAAGATACCCTAATGGGATATCATGACCCAAGAGCAGTGCAGGCTCATCTCAGGGATCACATAATCCACATGTACGGTGTCCATTGTAGGACATCATCAGACGTAACTCCGTCAGGTGAAATGGCGTCCCGCCTCCTCTCTCGGACCAATCGCCATCAGCCGCAACTCCGTCCTCCGCCATGTGAAATGGTGTCCCGCCTCCTCCCTCGCACCTATTGCCGTCCTCCTTCAGCCACAACTCCGTCGTCCAAAACACCGTCATGCCTCAGACGATTCTCCCTCAGACGTAACTTCCTGCCACATAGCAGAGCCGACGCTGCACAGAATGTATAGTAGATATCGATTTTTTAGGGCCGATACCGATAATCTGTGACCTTTCAGGTCAATAGCCGATAACTTATACCTATATTCCAGTATAAGTTATCGGCTATTCCCCCCCCCCCGAAGAAGCCGCTGCAGATCATTGATTTAAAGCGGGCACTTTAAATCAATGAACTGCAGCGGCTTTTGCTGGGCCAGAAACCGCCGCAGCCACGCGCTTCTCTCACCCTGCCTGTCCGGGGGTCCTCCCAACCACCGCCGCTGCCCCCCACCACACCGCACCGCACGCCGCCACTGCCCCATTGCCTCCCCCATCTCCGGTTTTATAATTACCTGTTCTCGGGGTCCGCGCTACTTCTGGCTCCCATCCTGAGCTGTCACTGTGCGCACGGACGGTGACGTCGCGTGAGGACGTCACTCGTCATTGCGCTGCGAACAGCGTAACGCAGGACGCAGCAGGAGCCAGAAGTAGCGCAGACCCCAGGAACAGGTAATTATAAAACCAGGGATGGGGGAGGCAATGGGGCAGCGGCGGTGGTGGCGGGGTGCAGTGGGGGGCAGCGGCGGTGGGGGCAGAGTGCGGGTGCGCGGTGCGGTAGGGCATTATCTGCAAGGTAATTGCCGATACCGATAACATCCAAAATCGTGAATATCAGCCAAACCGATAATCGGTCGATCCCTAGTGTGTACGAATGCTCATCTGGGGATCATGTGACCCACATTTCAGTGGTGCTGATCATGTGACCCACACTTCAGTGGTGCTGATCATGTGACCCACACTACAGTGCTGCTGTCTTATCTCTGGGATCATGTAACCGACGGAATATCATGTCTATGTCTCTATTCAATGACAGCAAGAAGAGGTCTTCACAATAGTGAAATTAAAGGTATATTAGAAAGCAGCAGAACTCTTCCGGTGTCACATGACCACCCGAGTAATACATGGGAACTATGTGCCCGCATATACCAAGAGCGGACAGGACTGTACAGTCAGTGCCCTGTATGGGGCTCTTGTAGCCAGCTCCAGCCCAGACCATCCCTGCCCCGCACCCGGTCCCCACCTACCTCACCACAACTCTGCTCCGCTAACCCACGTGTACTGTCCGGTGATGTAAATTTACCTCGATCCGTAGAACGCATGCGCAGCACTACGCTGACAGCGTAAGGCTAACGTAGGCAGCTGATGTAAAGTATTTACAGATTGGAAAATACTTTACGTCACAGCCTTAGTTGCGTAGCGCTAGCGTAGCCCTACGCATGCGCAGTTGTCCGTACCACGCAGGGCTTGCGTTAGTAGCGTAGTGATAGCGTAGCTGTAGAAAACTGAGAGCACATGCCAGGGCTCTAGTGTAGGCAGCTGGAAACCAGTGTAGGGTTAGCGTAGTTTAACATTAGTGTAGTGTAGCTAGCTTAGATTGTAACGTAACGTAGCGTAGTTTAGGTTTTATAGTGTAGTAGAGGTAGGTTATAGGTTTTCAAGTATGCTGGAAGTTGTAGTTTTGCAAATTTTACAGTAAAGGGACAACAACTCCCAGCATGCCCAGACAGCTAAAGGCTGTCCAGGCAGGATGGGAGTTGTAGTTTTACACAAGTATAGCGTAGTTATCGTAGCATAGTGTTAGCGCAGTTTTAGCGTAGTTAGCGTAGTGTAGTGTTTGCGAAGTTTTAGCATAGCCAGCGTAGTGTTAGCGCAGTTTTAGCATAGCCAGCGTAGTGTTAGCGCAGTTTTAGCATAGCCAGCGTAGCGTAGTGTTAGCGCAGTTTTAGCGTAGTTAGCGTAGCATTAGCGCAGTTTTAGCATGGTTAGTGTAGCGTAGCGTTAGTGCAGTTTTAGCATAGCCAGCGTAGTGTAGTGTTAGCGCAGTTTTAGCATAGTTAGCGTAGCGTTAGCGCAGTTTTAGCATAGTTAGTGTAGCGTAGTGATAGCGCAGTTTAATGTAGTTAGCGTAGTGCAGTTAGTGTAGTGTAGGCACAGTTTTAGCGTAGTTAGAGTAGGGTAGTGTTAGTGCAGTTAGCGTATCGTAGTATTAGGCAGTTTTAGCGTAGTTAGCGTAGCGTTGTGTTAGCGCAGTTTTATCGTAGCGTTGTGTTGTGTTAGCACAGTTAGCGTAGTGTTAGCGCAGTTTTAGCGTAGCATAGTGTTAGCGCAGTTTTAGCGTAGTTAGCATATCGTAGTGTTAGCACAGTTTTAGCGTAGTTAGTGTATCGTAGTGTTAGCGCAGTTTTAGCGTAGCGTTGTGTTAGCACAGTTAGCGTAGTGTTAGCGCAGTTTTAGCGTAGCATAGTGTTAGCGCAGTTTTAGCGTGGTTAGCGTATCGTAGTGTTAGCACAGTTTTAGCGTAGCATAGTGTTAGAGCAGTTTTAGCGTAGTTAGCGTATCGTAGTGTTAGAGCAGTTTTAGCGTAGCGTTGTGTTAGCACAGTTAGCGTAGTGTTAGCGCAGTTTTAGCGTAGTTAGCGTATCGTAGTGTAAGCACAGTTTTAGCGTAGCATAGTGTTAGATCAATTTTAGCGTAGTTAGCGTATCGTAGTGTTAGCGCAGTTTTAGCGTAGTTAGCGTATCGTAGTGTTAGCACAGTGTGGTATAGCGGGGTGCAATCCAGGGCAAATGTAACCCTGGGGGCAGATGTTATTAACCCCTTCTTGTTGTGACACCAAGGCGTGGTTTAGCCTTAACCACCCGAAGGTAATACCACTGGTCCTGGGTTAGGCACGGGGGCAATGAAGACTCCGACGCCAAGTTACGGACAACTGTAGTATTACTGAGAGTAGACAGGTGATACAGTCTATGCAGTATAGCCAATATCCCAAGGAGGTGACCAGTGACACAGGGGGACCTCGCAGGCTTGCTGGGACTTGTAGTATGTAGAGACACTTTAGTGCAGGCCACGGTGACTATATAGAAGACTTGACAATTGACATGAAGATGACTTTGAGCTTACTCAAGCTGACTTTGTGGCTGTAGACTTTAGGCTTGAGGCCTCCAATGCTCTGAACACAAACACTGAGACGACTGCACTGGACCTCAGCAGCAATAGCAATGAGCTAAGAGAGAGATTGCAGCCCCTCCCCCGGTTTTATAGGGGAATTTAGCAAGGATCCCATAGGTCACTTGGGGGGTCACCTGGTCACTAGTGCCTCCTGGGTAACAAGCACATGGCATATATTTAAAGCAACAGTACACTAGTAATACAAACACATATACAATAGGGGTTACACTGTAAGAGGTCCCTGAGGACATGGAGGGACTCTGCCTGACGGGACAGGAGAAATGTACAAGGACACACCATCCCGTACTGGGCTACCACAGCAGTTTTAGCATAGTCAGCGTAATGTAGTGTTAGCGCAGTTTTAGCGTATTTGGAGTAGTATAGTATTACCGCAGTTTTAGCGTAGTTAGCGCAGCATCCTTTGCTGTGGGATTAGTGTGACTGCTCCCTCTGCTGTAGGATTAGTGTGACTGCGCCCTCTGCTGTGGGATTAGTGTGACTGCGCCCTCTGCTGTGTGATTAGTGTGACTGCGCCCTCTGCTGTGTGATTAGTGGGCTGCACCATCTGCTGTGTGATTAGTGTAAGGGTGCGTTCACACGGAGTACATCAAGAGTAATTAATGCCGAAAAAATTACGGGCGGAAAGGAATACTATGTCGGAAGGAATTTTTTTTTTTACCATTGACTTCTATTGATTTCTGCTAGTGGATTCCGCTTGAAGAATGAACATGCTCATTCTTCAAGCGGAACGGAATTCAGTGTCGGAATTCTGCTAGCAGAATTTCTGCAGTGTGAACAGGACCGCAGAAAAAACATTAAAGTCAATGGGCAGAGGAGATGTGCATTAATTTGGAGCAGAGAATTCAAGAGGAATTATTCTTGAATTACTCCGTGTAAACGCACCCTAACTGCGCCCTCTGCTGTGGGATTAGTGTAACTGCACCCTCTGCTGTGGGATTAGTATAACTGTGCCCTCTGCTGTATTATTAGTGTGACTGCGCCCTCTGCTGTAGGATTAGTGTGACTGCGCCCTCTGCTGTATTATTAGTGTAACTGCGCCCTCTGCTGTGTGATTAGTGTGACTGCGCCATCTGCTGTAGGATTAGTGTAACTGCGCCCTCTGCTGTGGGATTAGCGTGACTGCGCCCTCTGCTGTGGGATTAGTGTGACTGTGCCCTCTGCTGTAGGATTAGTGTGACTGCGCCCTCTGCTGTGTGATTCTTGTGACTGCGCCCTCTGCTGTGGTATTAGTGTAACTGTGCCCTCTGCTGTAGGATTAGTGTGACTGCGCCCTCTGCTGTGGGATTAGTGTAACTGCACCCTCTTCTGTGTGGTAAATGGGACTGCGCCCTCTGCTGTGTGATTAGTGTAACTGCGCCCTCTGCTGTGGGATTAGTGTGACTGTGCCCTCTGCTGTATTATTAGTGTGACTGTGCCCTCTGCTGTAGGATTAGTGTGATTGCGCCCTCTGCTGTGATTAGTGTGACTGCGCCCTCTGCTGTGGGATTAGTGTAACTGTGCCCTCTGCTGTGTGATTAGTGTGACTGCGCCCTCTGCTGTGGGATTAGTGTGACTGTGCCCTCTGCTGTGGCATTAGTATAACTGCGCCCTCTGATGTGTGATAAGTGTGACTGCTCCCTCTGGTGTGTGATAAATGTGACTGCGCCCTCTGCTGTGGGATTAGTGTAACTGCGCCCTCTGCCGTGTGATTAGTGTGACTGCGCCCTCTGCTGTGGGATTAGTGTAACTGCGCCCTCTGCTGTGGGATTAGTGTAACTGCGCCCTCTGCTGTGTGATTAGTGTGACTGCGCCCTCTGCTGTGGGATTAGTGTAACTGCGCCCTCTGATGTGTGATTAGTGTGACTGTGCCCTCTGCTGTAGGATTAGTGTAACTGCACCCTCTGCTGTGTGGTAAGTGGGACTCTGCCCTCTGCTGTGTGATTAGTGTGACCGCGCCATCTGCTGTGTGATTAGTGTGACCGCGCCCTCTGCTGTGGGATTAGTGTGACTGCTCCCTCTGCTGTGTGATTAGTGTGACCGCGCCATCTGCTGTGGGATTAGTGTGACTGCGCCCTCTGCTCTGGGATTAGTGTAACTGCACCCTCTACTGCGGTATTAGTGTGACTGCACCCTCTGCTGTAGGATTAGTGTGACTGCGCCCTCTGCTGTGTGATTAGCGTGACTGCACCCTCTGCTGTGTGATTAGTGTGACTGCGCCCTCTGCTGTGTGATTAGCGTGACTGCACCCTCTGCTGTGTGATTAGCGTAACTGCGCCCTCTACTGTGGGATTAGCGTAACTGCGCCCTCTACTGTGGGATTAGTGTGACTGTGCCCTCTGCTGTGGGATTAGTATAACTGTGCCCTCTGCTGTGGGATTAGTATAACTGCGCCCTCTGCTGTGGGATTATTGTGACTGTGCCCTCTGCTGTGGAATTAGTGTGACTGCGCCCTCTGCTGTAGGATTAGTGTGACTGCGCCCTCTGATGTGTGATAAGTGTGACTGCGCCCTCTGATGTGTGATAAGTGTGACTGCGCCCTCTGATGTGTGATAAGTGTGACTGCTCCCTCTGCTGTGGGATTAGTGTGACTGCGCCCTCTGCTGTGGGATTAGTGTGACTGCGCCCTCTGATGTGTGATAAGTGTGACTGCGCCCTCTGCTGTGGGATTAGTGTAACTGCGCCCTCTGCTGTGGGATTAGCTTGACTGCGCCCTCTGCTGTGGGATTAGTGTGACTGCGCCCTCTGCTGTAGGATTAGTGTGACTGCGCTCTCTGCTGTGGGATTAGTGTAACTGCGCTCTCTGCTGTGGGATTAGTGTAACTGCGCCCTCTGCTGTGGAATTAGTGTGACTGTGCCCTCTGCTGTAGGATTAGTGTAACTGCGCCCTCTGGTGTGGGATAAATGTAACTGCACCCTCTGCTGTAGGATTAGTGTAACTGCACCCTCTGCTGTGGGATTAGTGTGACTCCGCCCTCTGCTGTAGGATTAGTGTAACTGCACCCTCTGCTGTAGGATTAGTGTAACTGCACCCTCTGCTGTGGGATTAGTGTGACTCCGCCCTCTGCTGTAGGATTAGTGAAACTGCACCCTCTGCTGTAGGATTAGTGTAACTGCGCCCTCTGCTGTAGGATAAGTGTAACTGCGCCCTCTGCTGTGGGATGTGACTGCGCCCTCTGCTGTAGGATTAGTGTAACTGCACCCTCTGCTGTAGGATAAGTGTAACTGCGCCCTCTGCTGTGGGATTAGTGTAACTGCGCCCTCTGCTGTGGGATTAGTGTAACTGCGCCCTCTGCTGTGGGATTAGTGTGACTGCGCCCTCTGCTGTAGGATTAGTGTGACTGCGCCCTCTGCTGTGTGATTAGTGTAACTGCGCCCTCTGCTGTGGGATTAGTGTGACTGCGCCCTCTGCTGTAGGATTAGTGTGACTGCGCCCTCTTCTGTGGAATTAGTGTAACTGCGCCCTCTGCTGTGGGATTAGTGTGACTCCGCCCTCTTCTGTGGAATTAGTGTAACTGCGCCCTCTGCTGTGGGATTAGTGTGACTCCGCCCTCTGCTGTAGGATTGTGACTGCGCCCTCTGCTGTACGATAAGTGGGACTGCATCGCCAGCTGCATAACCTGATCAATAGTATATATAGTGCCCCATATAAATTTATACTATATTGTTTTTTGTCCCATTTTGTGTCATATTAATAATGCACTTTATTTATAGTGGCCATTAACCCAGTGTTATCCAGTGAATAGTAGAGAAGGGAACACACAGCATCCCTGCACCTGCCAGCATATTGGAGCTCCTACAGGCCACCACATAAATATATAAATAATTTTTTTGTCAGAAATCTGCACTGCCTCCTACCTAACCCTGTCCAAGTGCCTAATGCAAAATATGTGCCTTCCTGCATAGATTCTGCCTAGTGGGGAAAACTACCTGCTATAATATTCTTGCCCACACTCACTGCACCCTGTATCCCAGCTCCAGAGGGGAGATGCCAATCCTGCTATGATAGTCTCCCACACTCAGCTGAGATACCATTAGGCAAGGTAGGTGGCTACCTAAGGCCTCACGTTTGCAGTGCCATCACTAGGGGTGGACTCAGGGCCGGTGGGCACATGTGTGATGTCATCATCATGTGCTGGAGCACAGACCGAAGGAGAAGAAAGTAGAGGCCATGCTATAGACTGCCCAGGAGCCATGTTTGTTTTTTGTTGTTTTTTTATCTTGTCATGAGGAGCTGCTACCACTACTATTACCTAATGAGGAGCTGCTACCACTACTATTACCTAATGAGGAGCTGCTACCACTACTATTACCTAATGAGGAGCTGCTACCACTACTATTACCTAATGAGGAGCTGCTACCACTACTATTACCTAATGAGGAGCTGCTACCACTACTATTACCTAATGAGGAGCTGCTACCACTACTATTACCTAATGAGGAGCTGCTACCACTACTACAGTGGTCCCTCAACATACAATGGTAATTCGTTCCAAACGACCCATCGTTTGTCGAATCCATCGTATGTTGAGGGATCCGTGCAATGTAAAGTATAGGAAGCTGTACTCACCTGTCCCCGTTGCTCCCGACCAGGTCCTCACCGCTCCCGATGCTGTCCCAATGCTCCCGATGCTGTCCCGATGCTGACCGTCTGGGCCGAATGGAGAAGAAAAAGTAAAGTAAACATCTTAAATCAGAGAAGACGTCACCGGATGTAACTGTGTAATCACTGATATGGTCTGTAGCGCCTGTGTGGAGGCGGGGTCACCGCTTACAGTGTACGGTGGTTTCTATTCAGAATGAGTATGGTGGTAATGTGTAGTCATGGTGTGGTGGAATTATAATGGTGACATTTGGGTGTGTATAGTGGTTTAACTCAGCATCAGTTTGGTATTATCCCATCTCTATATTGTTGTGATGGTAGTGATCATGGTGTGGTGAAACTATTTGCCCCTTGTACAGTGGTGTCATTGGTCTCTGTATAGTGGTTTTATGTACTAACAGTAGGATCTAGTTACTGCAGTAGTAATATGTTGTCCCGGTGTGGAATTATTATTATTTTTTTTTAAACCCTAACCCTTGAAAAACCTCCTCCTGTGTTTTCCCTAGATAAGCGTTTATGCAGACACATTATACACCACCATTTTCTACATTTACAGGTGCCTCATGATCGAGTTTTGCTCCTGCTGCCCCTTGTATCTCAACTCCAAGCACTACCTGCTATAATGTTTTTCCACACTCAGAAGCACTGCACCTTGTACATCATCTCCAGAGGGGAGGAGGACTACCTGCTATAATGTTCTCCCACACTCAGAAGCACTGCACCCTGTACATCATCTCCACAGGGGGGAGCACTACCTGCTATAATGTTCTCCCACACTCAGAAGCACTGCACCCTGTACATCATCTCCACAGGGGAGAGCACTACCTGCTATAATGTTCTCCCACACTCAGAAGCACTGCACCCTGTACATCAGCTCCAGAGGGGAGGAGCACTACCTGCTATAATGTTCTCCCACACTCAGAAGCACTGCACCTTGTACATCATCTCCAGAGGGGAGGAGCACTACCTGCTATAATGTTCTTTCACACTCAGAAGCACTGCACCCTGTACATCAGCTCCAGAGGGGGGAGCACTACCTGCTATAATGTTTTCCCACACTCAGAAGCACTGCACCCTGTACATCCGCTCCAGAGGGGAGCAGCACTACCTGCTATAATGTTCTCCCACACTCAGAAGCACTTGACCCAGTATATCAGCTCCAGAGGGGAGGAGCACTACCTGCTATAATGTTCTCCCACACTCAGAAGCACTGCACCTCACTCTACAGCCCTGTATCTGCATCTAATGCCCACACTCCAGGGAATTCATCATATGAGACTTTTTCATCCCTATTATTTTGAGGTTGCATTTTCTCTTCTTTATGCCCGTTTTAATTATGTTATGTATGAAATTGTTATGCGATGTATGATGAATTTCCACAATTATTTCAATCTTTTATTATCAGGTTTGCAAAACATTATTACGTTTTTTTTCCTAGACAACCCCTTTAACCCCCTGAAATATGCATAAGTCCTAGCCATCTCCTGCTCAGTGCGATGCGCTGCAGGAGATCGCTGGCAGGACCCGGCTGTCAATCACTGCCTAGCTGCTGAGACCAGGATTGGTATGCTGGGAGTTGTAGTTTTGCAACAGCTGAAGGCACTCTGTTTTGAAAACACTTATGTAAGGGGAGGAAATATAAGGTTTCTCCTAACAGCCTTATAGTTTGAGGTTTTTCAGTGAGTGCAGAGATTCTGAACAAAAATAGTACAATAGCTGCGTATATAAGATATATCCTATAAATGAATTATCTTTACTTATATTATTGATTTACAGATTAAACATGTGGAAGATCTGTTATGCTTTATGAAGCAAAAATAATTGGACTGATTTATTAATTATTAGTATTATGTCATAAAATATAGTCCTGGTAAAACGAGGTCCCTAGAACCGTCACATGCACCATACTCGGCTCTGCAGTTGTTGACTTTTCCTGCATAAATTAGTTCAGCTTTCCGGTGCTCCCGTGGGCTGGAAAAGGTGGATACAGTCCTAGGAGACTCTTTCCTAGGATTGTATCCACCTTTTCCAGCCCACCGGAGCACCGGAAAGCTGAACTAATTTATGCAGGATAAGTCATCAACTGCCGAGCCGAGAAGTTCGTGACGAATCGAATTTACTGTAAATTCGCTCATCTCTAATCTCCACATCCTGAGCTTATGCTCATACACAAGAGATGGGCAATAGTGTAAAGCATGGGGGGTAAACAGCTACCTGAGCCTCTAATGAGACAGAATAAGTGGGAAATAGAAAAAAACAACACGGGGTGCGCCCCCTAGTGACGACCGTTTGGAGGTGAAATTAAGTAGAAACAAAGTGGGGTCCTTACCCTTAGGTGTTGTGCTCAGGGCAAAACACCAACAGTGGCGTCAGGAAAGAAAGTGCCGGACTGCCACGAGGAACTTCCCGGAGTGACGTCAGTCTATCCGGTAGAATCACAATTTGGGAATGTAAAAGCGAGTTCCTCTGAATGAAGGCGCTGGTCCCACAAGTGTGTTGTTGAAGTTTATTTGCCACGCGTTTCAGTCCCAAACCGATGAAGATCCCAGTTCGGGATTGAAACGCGTTGCAAATAAACTTCAACAATAGACATGTGGGACCAGTGGCTTCATTCAGAGGAACTCGCTTTTACATTCCCAAATTGAAATTCTAATGAGACAGGAGGCAGAGCTCTGACTATATTGTAGAATCCCACAGAGCGCAGCGAAGCCCATCTGTAGCTTAAGCCAAAAAATAATAAAAATGAGCCAGTAGGAAGAAGCAGCAGCACTTCAGTGTAAAGTATGGGGAGGAACAAAGCAGCACCAGGAAGCAAGAGGAGGATTTCTGAATCCAAATGGACTATTAGTCTGATGAAATCTGGATCCAAATAGACCTTTGTAGTTAAAGGGGTACTCCGGAGGAAAAACTTTTTTTTTTTTTTTTTATCAACTGGTGCCAGAAAGTTAAACAGATTTGTAAATGACTTCTATTTAAAAAAATCTCTATCCTTCCAGTATTTATTAGCTGCTAAATACTACAGAGGAAATTATTTTCTTTTTGGATCACAGGCACAGTGCTCTCTGCTGCTATCTCTGTCCATTTTAGGAACTGTCCAGAGTAGGAGAAAATTCCCATAGCAAACCTATGCTGTTCTGGACAGTTCCTAAAATGGACAGAGATGTCAGAAGAGAGCACTGTGCTCATGATCCAAAAAGAAAAGAATTTCCTCTGTAGTATTCAGCAGCTAATAAGTACTGGAAGGATCAAGATTTTTTTTAATTTTTAAGTAATTTACATCTGTTCAACTTTCTGGCACCAGTTGATTTAAAGAAAAAAAGATTTCCACCGGAGTACCCCTTTAAAAGAAAAACTGCAGAAGAATATAAAATTGCTAACCTGTCTACCCCAGGTCTGAAACCACCAAAATCCATTTGTTTTGCAGGTTTGTTGTCTTCTCTCCTACCATGTCCTCTCATTAATTGGATGAGCAGTTGCTCAGTACTTCCTACAATTCCCACAATGCATTGCTTTCCTACTGCTCTCCGTCACAGTCATCCCACCCTGACTACCCCCCTCCCCCAGCACCCCTGCCATGGGCTGGTCAGAGGTGGTGACATCATTAAGGGGGAGGGGCTTGAGCTTAGAGCCACGCCTCCTGAGACAGCAGAGAGAGGGAGAAGCCAGGGAGTCAACACCACACTGACAATGATAGGACTACACAACTTCCTGTCAGGGGTGAAACATGTAAAAACATGCTGAAGCCAGAATCATTTGTGATAATATTATATATATAAATATAAATATATATATATATATATATATATATATATATATATATATTTGGCTTGGAGTTTTAATTAAATAAAAATGTCTGATTCTGGAATACCCCTTTGTAGTCTTAAACCCCCTAAGACTAGTATGTTCTTATGAAGCTGGGGGGCCCCATCAGGCATCAGATCTCGGACTTCCGTCTCTGCACCCCCTATAGCAGTATTCTCCAACCGGAGGCTCCCAGGCTGTTGCAAAACTACAAATCCCAGCATGCTTAGAGTTGGAGTTATGCCACAGCTGGAAAGCACTGGCCTACTCTATAGCAATACTCACAATGTTTAAAAGGGAAGAACCCTCTTTAACTAGCGGGAGAAAGGGCAGTTTCTTTCCAGTTTATACCATATTGCAGTGTTTTCCAAACAGTGTGTCTCCAGCTGTTGCGAAACTACAACTCCCAGCATGCCCGGACAGCCTTTGGCTGTCCGGGCAAGCTGGGAGTTTTAGTTTAGCAACAGCTGGAGACACACTGTTTGGAAAACACTGCCATTGTGTCTGGCTTAAAGGGGTATTCCGGGATTTTTTTTATGTGCCTATTCTACAGGGGCTGTAAAGTTAGTGTAGTTCATAATATAGTGTCTGTACCTGTGTTTCATGGTGGTCTCGCAATTCTTCTGTGATTTTTGCCCCAATTTTTATTTTTAACAGCATACAAAATGAATTTTGTCAGTTTTCCTAGGTTGCAGTGCGACCAGAGAAATTACATTACTAGTCGGGTGTTCAGAGGGAGCCTGTCTCTGCTTCCATCGGTGGAGTGACCGCTGGGTGGAAGGGAGATCATTCTGCAGGGAATTATAGTTTTGCAACAGCTGGAGGCACCGTAGTTAGAAAACACTGGTCTTTTGCAAGAAGGCAGCTCAGGTGTGTTTTAATGGGAGGGGTGGCTGATGTGTGGGAGGGAGAAAAGTGACCACACACTTACAAGGAATAATGGGACTTGCAGTTGGAGTGAGGGAACTTCAACAGGAAATAGCCAGTCCACAAAAAGATACCCTCAGCATTATGGTGGACTCCCAACATAGCCATTTAGCTCCAAAACAAGCACGGATCCTTCCTAAGCATGTCCATTACTGTCTGTCTGGTAAGTACTAGAGATGAGCGAACTTACAGTAAATTCGATTCGTCACGAACTTCTCGGCTCAGCAGTTGATGACTTTTCGTGCACAAATGAGTTCAGCTTTCAGCTGCTCCCGTGGGCTGGAAAAGGTGGATACAGTCCTAGGAGACTCTTTCCTAGGACTGTATCCACCTTTTCCAGCCCACCGGAGCACCGGAAAGCTGAACTAATTTATGCAGGATAAGTCATCAACTGCCGAGCCGAGAAGTTCGTGACGAATCGAATTTACTGTAAGCTCGCTCATCTCTAGTAAGTACCAAAGTCACCTTATGGTTGATAACCCATATTACAAGTAACCACTGCATTCAATCACAAGCCAATGAGCTAAGGTGTTCCCCCAGCATAAATATTGAGTTATGCTAGACAGCAGTTTCAAGTGAAATCCATCCTGTTAATGGAAAAAAACAAAAAGAAAAAACTATTATGTGTTGACATAACCTGTATGTAGACACAATATGCATTTTTAAAGTCAGGACAGATTCTTTGAAGCATCCCTTTAATTTATTTATTTTTTTTAATTTTTAAGCAAGGTAATGTTACACATCACTGACAGATGGCGCTGTTACACCACCACATCTCCTCCTGTGCCAGCCATAAGCAAAGATAGAAAGAAACACAAGACTCGTAGCGGCAATACTGTGTGTTTTTATTTTTTGTAAAACTACTAAAAACAAGATACAATATCCGATTTACATAGCTGAGGAAAAGCAGCGTTACAAATGTACAGTCTATCATGTTATTGCACTGGTGTCATGTACAAGGCATAAAACCAAACAAAACCAAAAAGACAGAATTATATACTGTAAACAAAATATACAATATGTTACAAAAATCATCGAATGTGTGAGGACATAACAGACGGCGGCCGTGACCTAGGGGGAAAGACATCGGTTACTTTGCGCTTTTTTATTTTAAATAAAGTTTTATTTGGTGGGGTTCATACACAGCTGTTTATGTGCATTTGTAATAATAAACTGTGGGTAGCCTGGCTTCTGGTGCTTTCCATGAGGGAACCCAGAGTTTTCAGGTAATGCTTTTGGGCAGAGTTACCCAACATGGGGCAAAACTAAAACTCCCAGCATGCCCTGACAGCCAAAGTTTTGCGACAGCTGGAGAGCCACAGGTTGGAAAAACATGCATTAAAGGGGTATTCCAGGAAAAAACTTTTTTTATATATCAACTGGCTCCAGAAAGTTGAACAGATTTGTAAATTACTTCTATTAAAAAATCTTAATCCTTCCAATAATTATCAGCTGCTGAAGTTGAGTTGTTCTTTTCTATCTGGCAACAGTGCTCTCTGCTGACATCTCTGCTTGTCTCGGGAACTGCACAGAGTAGAAGAGGTTTGCTATGGGGATTTGCTTCTACTCTGGACAGTTCCCGAGACACGTGTCATCAGAGAGCACTTAGACAGAAAAGAACAACTCAACTTCAGCAGCTCATAAGTACTGAAAGGATTAAGATTTTTTAATAGAAGTCATTTACAAATCTGTTTAACTTTCTGGAACCAGTTTTTTTTCCTGGATAACCCCTTTAAAGAGGACATGTGGCCAACCCCCAAAAGATTAGATCACATTATCATTAAATAGCCTAGGGTGCCCTGATCTCGCACCTTTCTCCAGTTTTTTGATACAACCTCCCGTTCCTGAGATATGAGGGTTTATAATTTGTCTGACATTTAAGGGAATCAGTCAGATGGGCGTGAACTCAATTTTAGTAATAGGAGTGACTATCAGGGGATGGGAGGGGTTATACAGTCAGGGGGTGTATATTAGGCTGACACGCCCCTCAATGTACAATATTCACACCCCAGACTGTATGACCCCGCCCATCTACCTTTATTAAAATTAAGTTCATGCCCATCTGACTGATTCCCTGACTTGTCAGACAAATATAAACCCCCATATCTGTGGAAGAGGAGGTCGTATCAAGAAACTGTAAGAAGACTTTACTGTATTTAATGACAGTAAAGTCTCAATTTTTGGGGGTTGCCCACAGTTCCCCTTTAAGGGAATCCTGTATCATGCCCGCTCGTTCAGGCCCTCAGTGCCCTCAAAAGAGAGTTTGACAGTTCCCAAATTTTTACATCCAAAAACTGCAAGGTCTTGAATGAATCTATCGGTAATACTCCCATCATTTCTAATAACACAAGGACTATCCTGTCCTCGTAATGTTACTGGAAAGAAAGTGTGAAAATATAGAAATCCAACTAAGTGACTAGAACAGAACAATTTACATTGTGACATACAGATTCTATAGAAACACGTATGATCCTAGAAGATGGAGTTTAGCGTTAATAAGGATTTGCCATGTGCCAATAATTTATGTCATGTGACAAATACCTCCACGACCCCGGGCACTGGGCGGACTCCTTTAAAGGGGTTATCCCAAGATTAATAGAATGCAGCCATGTGTTCCTAATTCTGGACAGCCCCTTTAAGAAATATGGACATCATAGAGTCCAGTGGGCGGGTCTACTGATGTTTTTGAATACGCAGAAGGCTGTCAGCTGTTATACAAAGATTAAAAGTTATTTCCTATCCACAAGATAAGTGGGATAATTAGCTGATCATTGGGGGTCTGACCGCTGGACCCCAACAATCCTGAGAATGGGAGTCAATCGTCCCCCCAAGAGAATAAAGCGGCAGAGCACATGCTGGACCACAGCTCCATTTACTGGGACTTACAAACATTGGTCAGAAAACTTTGGACGTCCCATAGACAATAAATGCAGCGGCGGCTCAGCATGTGCGATGCCGCTACGTTCACTCGGTAGACAACTGACTTCCATTCTCAGAATCGGTGGGGTCCCAGCAGTCAGGGCTCCTTATAGTCAGCCAGGTATTCTCCTATCCTGTGGAAAAGGAATAGAGTTTGATTTTTGGGATAATGGCTGACAGCATTCCAAGAATTTAGACCCGCCCACTGGACTCATAAGTATGGAACTACCCACAAAGGGTTGTCCTGTATTAGAAAAGTCATGTGTGCTTTAATTTAATTGGGGGATAACCCTTTCAAAGTCAACAATGGGCTAAATGGATTGAAACTTCCATGATGTCATAGGGGCCCAAAGTGATTTCATAGAGATCACAAAAGGAGCAGAAGGCTGGTTAGTACTGCAGGGTTAAGTACTTATCCCTTTAAGAGGCAACATTGGGCTACATGACGGTGTGGTTTTAGTCTTTGGGTAGTTTGTGTTTATGGGATTACACTCTCTACTGAAATGAATGGGAGTCACAGAACACACGGTATAACAACAGCATAAATGGGCTTCTCTACTGATGACCCCCCAAAAATTCCCGGATTATTAAGAACAGTGTTTCCCAACCAGTGTGCCCCCAGCTGTTACAAAACTGCAACTTCCAGCATGTCTTCGGCTGTCCGGGCATGCTGGTAGTTGTAGTTTTGTAACAGCTGGAGGCAACCGGGTTGGAAAACACTGATCTTGAATGTCTGTTCTTTAATAAAGAGTCATCAGGGGAGTGACAGCCTTGGCAGCAGAGAATAAAGGTCGATTGTTCTGTCACTTCTCTATTATAAGAATAGCTTCTGCTTTTGAAGAAAACTTTCCACTATCCACATTATATTAGACCAGTGTTCCCCAACAAAACCATAACTCCCAACATGCCCCGACGGGTTTCGGCTGTATAAGACAATCACCAGATAACAATATTCGATTTGGCTTGCAGCCTGTTACTGCTGTCATAATCTGACCCACATACCCAGGGATCGGGGGGTATAAGCCATTAGTTGTTGCTAAACCCTCTTACAAAAATAATGTGAATTATCCCAAGACTACATGAAAGTGATAAACAATCTATACAGATTCCTGGGCGAGTGTAAGGAGTCCCCTATAAATAAGGTACGAGCTGGAGCATATACGACTTTCCTGTATTAAAAATACTTTCTTTTACACAATATTATAATTCCATATATTTCCTTTCTATATCAGCCTCTCTGTAACTACAACTCCCACCATGCAGGCTCTGCGAATATGCTGGGAGTTGTAGTTCTACAAACAGGCTACGGACCACTGCTCTGTGTGTAATAAAAAATAATGGAATATATTGTAACAATATAAGGTATTTACCCAGATTATTTCCCTGTCACAACTTAAATGTATATGTATTTTTTTATATAAATATATATATGTATAATATATATATATATATATATATATATATATATATATACACACACACACACATATATATATATAAAATGTATTTTTATAAATATATATATATAGATATATATATATAGATATATATATGAATATAAATAAATGTATATACATACACACACATGTATATATATATATATATATATATATATATGTGTGTGTGTGTATTATATTTTTTCACTTTGCAGTCTAAGGCCTTGTTCACACACTGTAAAAAAAGAAAAAAAAAAGGCAGATTTTACAGTGTGAACATGGCCTAAGTATAAATCTATATCATTGTGTGCTATATTGCGTGTTCTTCACTGTCTATACATCAGTGTTTCCCAACCAAGGTGCCTCCAGCTGAGCAGTTGCAAAAATACAACTCCCAGCATGCTGGGAGTTGTAGTTTTGCAACAGCTGGAGGCACCCTGCTTGGAAAACACTCGGACAACCGTAAATGTAATCTACAATTTTACATAGGACTGCCATTAAACTGGCTCCATTCTCTTCACTTACATCAAGATGCATAGAATGAGGGGTAGGTTACCTATTCAGCTCTGCTTCATCTGTCTATTGTATCAGAGGTAAAAGATATGCAAACTGCCTCTGCTCTAGCGCCACCTATTAGGCCATCATCCATACTGCAGGCATCCATAATGGATTTAACAATGACTTACAGCGTAGCGTCCTGTAGGTGGCACTAGAGATCCAATTTTCTTCCTTCAGGAGGCAAGCTAATTTGCATATATTTTCTCCCAGGGAGCATTGCCCCCATATACCAGCTGGCCATCTCCTTAAGGAGAATCGGTACTCCTCAGGCATGGACCTGACTCCATAATGAACCTTAAAGGTCCATCCCCATTTATAGACAAAAAAATATAAATCTATTCGGCCATCTGTTAAAGGGCCTGGAGCTCCAAACCATAATATCACATTCCCAAACACTGTATCAAGTTTTTAAATAGTGATATAAATATGCACATCATGTGATCCGATGTCTAAGCCAACCCAAAAAAAAAGGTTCCCGCAACAATCAGTTGTAGCAGAGCCATATGCGTCTAGCAGAGCCGAGTCGGTCATAGCAGCGTAGCTGAACCAACTGGACATTATCACAGTGCAGGAGAAATGGTTAAATAGCAAATTCATCTCTGCTACATCTACGGGCTCTTCAATGCAGCGTCATTCTTGTGATGTTTTCCTTTAGATAGAAGGTTAAAATAGGAGATGTAAATAAATGCCATTAATTCAAGTTTAATCCCCACATAAGAGATCCAGACTGGCGGATCCTCGCCGTGCGGCACCGCCAGGAATAGTAGCGCGGTCGGCGCTGACCCTGCGTCCTCCCATTGTGATGTTTATAGATCTCCTGGAGAGCCAGCCATTAGTGTCACCATTGTCTGATGTCCCAGGTCTTTACAGTCAAGTCATTCCCATGGACACCACTAGGGGGCACTTGGCCCTCTGTACAGAGAAGAAGTGCGTTAAGAGTGGGGGGCTTCTCCTCACACTGCAGTCCTGTGTTTTCTGATCAGTAACTGTACGGGCCCCTCAGGAACCGCTTTGATTATATTCCAAGCGTCATAGTGCATGAGGCCGATCAAAGCTTTGCCGCCAATTGAAATGATTTCATCTCCTATTTCTATTCTTCCAGCCTGCTCCGCGGCGCCACCTGTGGGCAAAAAAGGGATAAGGTTAAAGATTTAATAAACAGTGAGTAAGTTTTAATAAAATGATTAATTATTTTTATGTATATTGAAATACGGCTTATACATAGTAGCCATTTGCATTTTAAAGTATGGGGGAGGGCAGACCTAGTCCGAGCCGCGGAGAGGAGGTGGGTTTATGACTATAGTGGTCGCTGATCACAGCAGAGGCAGGATGACTAGTAAGATTTTGGAAGATTATAAGCGTGACATGATGTCATAGAGGTACCAGTGCATGTGATGATGTCATAGGGGTATCAGTGCATGTGATGATGTCATAGAGGTATCAGTGCATGTGATGATGTCATAGAGGTATCAGTGCATGTGATGATGTCATAGAGGTATCAGTGCATGTGATGATGTCATAGAGCACAGAGGATACCAGTGCATGTGATGATGTCATAGGGGTACCAGTGCATGTGATGATGTCATAGGGGTACCAGTGCATGTGATGATGTCATAGGGGTACCAGCGCATGTGATGATGTCATAGGGGTACCAGCGCATGTGATGATGCCATAGGGGTACCAGTGCATGTGATGATGTCATAGGGGTACCAGTGCATGTGATGATGCCATAGGGGTACCAGCGCATGTGATGATGCCATAGGGGTACCAGTGCATGTGATGATGTCATAGGGGTATCAGTGCATGTGATGATGTCATAGAGGTATCAGTGCATGTGATGATGTCATAGAGCACAGAGGATACCAGCGCATGTGATGATGCCATAGGGGTACCAGTGCATGTGATGATGTCATAGGGGTACCAGTGCATGTGATGATGTCATAGGGGTACCAGCGCATGTGATGATGCCATAGGGGTACCAGTGCATGTGATGATGTCATAGGGGTACCAGTGCATGTGATGATGTCATAGGGGTACCAGTGCATGTGATGATGCCATAGGGGTACCAGCGCATGTGATGATGCCATAGGGGTACCAGTGCATGTGATGATGTCATAGGGGTATCAGTGCATGTGATGATGTCATAGAGGTATCAGTGCATGTGATGATGTCATAGAGCACAGAGGATACCAGCGCATGTGATGATGCCATAGGGGTACCAGTGCATGTGATGATGTCATAGGGGTACCAGTGCATGTGATGATGTCATAGGGGTACCAGCGCATGTGATGATGCCATAGGGGTACCAGTGCATGTGATGATGTCATAGGGGTATCAGTGCATGTGATGATGTCATAGAGGTATCAGTGCATGTGATGATGTCATAGAGCACAGAGGATACCAGCGCATGTGATGATGCCATAGGGGTACCAGTGCATGTGATGATGTCATAGGGGTACCAGTGCATGTGATGATGTCATAGGGGTACCAGCGCATGTGATGATGCCATAGGGGTACCAGTGCATGTAATGATGTCATAGGGGTACCAGTGCATGTGATGATGTCATAGGGGTATCAGTGCATGTGATGATGTCATAGAGCACAGAGGGTACCAGCGCATGTGATGATGTCATAGAGCACAGAGGGTACCAGTGCATGTAATGATGTCATAGGGAAACAAGTACATGTAATGATGTCACAGGGGTACCAGTGCATGTGATGATGTCATAGGGGTACCAGTGCATGTGATGATGTCATAGGGATACCAGTGCATGTGATGATGTCATAGGGAAACAAGTACATGTGATGAGGTCATGGGGATAACAGTGAATGTGATGATGTCATAGGGGTACCAGTGCATGAGATGATGTCATAGGGAAACAAGTGCATGTGATGATGTCATAGGGGTACCAGTGCATTTGATGATGTCATAGGGATACCAGTGCATGTAATGATGTCACAGGGAAACAAGTGCATGTGATGAGGTCATAGGGGTACCAGTGCATGTGATGATGTCATAGGGATGCCAGTGCATGTGATGATGTCATAGGGATGCCAGTGCATGTGATGATGTCATAGGGATGCCAGTGCATGTGATGATGTCATAGGGATACCAGTGCATGTGATGATGTCATAGAGGTACCAGTGCATGTGATGATGTCATAGGGATACCAGTGCATGTGATGATGTCATAGAGGTACCAGTGCATGTGATGATGTCATAGGGGTACCAGTGCATGTGATGATGTCATAGGGAAACAAGTGCATGTGATGATGTCATAGGGATAACAGTGCATGTGATGATGTCATAGGGGGTACCAGTGCATTTGATGATGTCATGGGGATAACAGCGCATGTGATGATGTCATAGGGGTACCAGTGCATGTGATGATGTCATAGGGATACCAGTGCATGTGATGATGTCATAGGGGTACCAGTGCATGTGATGATGTCATGGGGATAACAGTGCATGTGATGATGTCATAGGGAAACAAGTGCATGTGATGATGTCATAGGGGTACCAGTGCATGTGATGATGTCATAGGGAAACAAGTGCATGTGATGATGTCATAGGGATACCAGTGCATGTGATGATGTCATAGGGGTACCAGTGCATGTGATGATGTCATAGGGAAATAAGTGCATGTGATGATGTCATAGGGAAATAAGTGCATGTGATGATGTCATGGGGATAACAGTGCATGTGATGATGTCATAGGGATACCAGTGCATGTGATGATGTCATAGGGGTACCAGTGCATGTGATGATGTCATGGGGACAACAGTGCATGTGATGATGTCATAGGGAAACAAGTGCATGTGATGATGTCATGGGGATAACAGTGCATGTGATGATGTCATAGGGAAACAAGTGCATGTGATGATGTCATAGGGGTACCAGTGCATGTGATGATGTCATGGGGATAACAGTGCATGTGATGATGTCATAGGGAAACAAGTGCATGTGATGATGTCATAGGGGTACCAGTGCATGTGATGATGTCATAGGGATACCAGTGCATGTGATGATGTCATAGGGGTACCAGTGCATGTGATGATGTCATGGGGATAACAGTGCATGTGATGATGTCATAGGGATACCAGTTCACGTAAAGACAACATAAGGGTGTAAATATAACATTGGTGATGAAAACCACATAAAAGAAAATGACATCACAGGGGCTGAGGGCACAGCCGAGGGAGTGCTGGTTGTTAATATGACAAGGGGTGTGTAGAGGGTTGTGGGTTGCAGGATCTGAGCTAGTTGCTCCTTTGTTAGGTACTTGTGTAAGTGATTATGTCATGGGGGGACATCACTGCCTTGGCATCATCAGGGGGTTGTTGTTCTTCCTATCTCCACACTGTACAGGGATTGTATGGTGCTGTGAAATGTGTTAGTTATTCAGAAGTGTGTAGCATGTCAAGCTCTATAATGAAAACCTATAGAGCCATACCTAGGATCTGAGGGGCCCTGCACCTACTGTGAAAACATGATGTGAACAGAACCGTACACACATGCTGATATCAGATTGAAGCTGTAACCAATTGTAGACAGCAATGACCTAATACAGGACCCAACATGTTTCTCTAATAATCGCTGTACTTTCCACTGGAGCAGAAACCAATACAGACTTAACACCGGCCCTAAAGATTTAACACAAGGACAACATGAACAACTCTATGAGCCCATAAATCACTCAGGACCCCCACAAGAGACACGAACAGAATTGTGTAACACCAGGGGGAAGGGGCAAGAGGATGAAGGGAATCAGATCCATTGCGGATGGGAGTGTGCGGCATTCTGCACTGAGGATTCCTCCGCTGTACACGCCACATAACACATGGAAATGATTGATCAGAAAATGTTCATAAAACCAGAACTGTATGTATTTCGGCTTATGTTCTGCAATATGGCAGGTGACAGAAAGCTTTCTCCCACTCGGATATATATATATATATATATATATATATATATATATATATACAGATCATGATCAGAATAGGCTGCAATGTTTGCAGCTCCTAATGAGGCACATGTAAAAATGCAACCCCTTGAGAAGTAAATGAGGAAACCCTGTTCGCATACATAGGCTGCGGATTAATATCAGATTTGTTACAGAGTTTGGTGTAAAATCCCCCGAGGAAATCTGTGTCAAATCTGACTGGTGTGAAAGTGACTTGACTGGGGTTTTTGAGTCTTACATGAATAAAGCTTAAAGGGGTACTCTGGTGCCAGAAAGTTAAACAGATTTGTAAATTACTTCTATTAAAAAACTCTTAATCCTTCCAGTACTTATTAGCTGCTGTATACTACAGAGGAAGTTCTTTTCTTTTTGAATTTATTTTTTGTCTTGAACACAGTGCTCTCTGCAGACACCTCTGTCCATGTCAGGAACTGTCCAGAGCAGGAGAAAATCCCCATAGCAAATCTATGCTGCTCTGGACAGTTCCTGACACGGACAGAGGTGTCAGCAGAGAGCACTGTGGACAAGACAAAAAAGAAATGCAAAAAGAAAAGAATTTCCTCTGTAGCATACAGCTGCTAATACGTACTGAAAGGATTGAGATTTTTAAATAGAAGTAATTTACAGATCTGTTTAACTTTCAGGCACCAGTACATAAAAAAAAAAAAAGAAAAAAAAGTGTTCCACCGGAGTACCGATTTAAAGGGGCATTCTGGTATTTAAAGTAAATATAGTGTTGTCACTAATCGTACTGGTATCAGCATGTTTTTGCGTGAATTAGCCTTGACTAGAAGTTGTGTAGTCCCCTCATTGTCAGTGTAGTGTTGTCTCTGGCTCCCCGTCTCATCGATTTCTCCAGAAATAATGCATCATCCTCTGCTGTCTCATTAGGCGTGGCTGAATCTTATCTCTGAGCCGGTGTTTCCCAACCAGTGTACCTCCGGGGGTGGGGCCAGAGCTCATAGCAGTGTTTCCCAACCAGTGTACCTCCAGCTGTTGCAAAACTACAACTCCCAGCATGCCCAGACAGCCGAAGGCTGTCTGGGCATGCTGGGAGTTGTAGTTTTGCAACAGCTGGAGGCACACTGGTTGGGAAAGTCTGCTCTGAGCTCTGGCCCCACCCCTTTAGTGATGTCATGACCTCTGACCAGCCTCTACAGCTACATCAACATCTTCCTGTTATATTCACATATATCTTTAAGGGGACATTTAGGGGAAAATGAGGTGTGTTTACAGTATGCTGCCTTGTGCTAAGCAACAGGTAGAGAAGCAGACAGGGAATGAATGCAGCAGGTACTACAGATTTACTGACTGCAGTGTAATAGTGTGCTGGGTACTGAAATATTCTGAGAGGGGTAGGAGGCAGGGTAAGAGGATTGTGATTAGAAAGCTTAGAGAAAGCAATGCATTCTGGTAATTGTAATACTGAGCAACTGCTCAACCAGGAAGTAGTGAGAAGACATAGTAGGGGAGAGCATTACATATTCACATTTTGATCATTGTTCTTTAAATTCTTGAAAGCCATCTTGCCCTAGTCTTGTTCCCAACTTGAAAGCCGAAGGCTGTCTGGGCATGCTGGGAGTTGTAGTTTTGCAACAGCTGGAGGCACACTGGTTAGGAAAGACTGCTCGGAGCTCTGGCCCCACCCCCTGAGGGATGTCATGACCTCTGACCAGCCTCTACAGCTACATCAACATCTTCCTGTTATATTCACATATATCTTTTATGGGACATTTAGGGAAAAATGAGGTGTGTTTACAGCATGCTGCCTTGTGCTAAGCAACAGGCAGAGAAGCAGACAGGGAATGAATGCAGCAGGTACTACACTACAGATTTACTGACCGGGCATGCTGGGAGTTGTAGTTTTGCAACAGCTAAAGGCACCCTGGTTGGGAAACACTGTCATGGACTGTTGTAAGTTATGTTGGTGATGGAGCTGCAGATCATGGACTGTGGTGGTGGTCAGGAGCTGCCTATCGATTGTCCTGCAGGTGGTGGTCATGTGAAGATGGTGTCTACACTATGAACTTTCATGTCTAGGATACAAATATGCTTTCTTACAGGAACACACCTAACATTTACCCGACAGCTTTTCAAAGCCAAGACAATAACAGGGCCTAACCTGTACATCAGCACTCAGGTAGGTCGGCATCTACCCAGCCGTCCTTGTAATTTGTACAGGTGAGCACATATCATTAACCTGTCAGCCAACGCCACCTTAAGGTGACGGCTTCATAAAACATACCTTTAAATATCCTTTTGATGAACAGAGGCCTGTCGCCATAAATAGAAGCTTTTCCTCCATCCAGGCTGAAGCCCAGCCCTGCAGACGTCTTGTGAAGCTCCACGCAGACGGCATCCTGCAGATCCACATCGGCTGCAACAAGAAGTACAACATGTTATTAGTGCCCATTGTTCACTGCACAGGGATCTACTGCTCCACCTGTAAAATGCTTTTATAGGAGGACGGGCCAGGTTTATGGTCCCTCATACTTCTCCTGCCCCATGTGAACCCCAGGCTGGTATACATGTAAAAGTGTAACACAAGTCAGATCCGCCCAATGTATACCACCGATATATAGATGTGAACGGAGCCTAAGAAGTATGTGTGATACCACAGTCACCAGAGAGCACAAATGTTCAGGAAAAGTCAAAGCAACTACAAGATAAGTAATGTAATGTATGTACACAGTGACCCCACCAGCAGAATAGTGAGTCCAGCTCTGGAGTAAGGTTGGGTGTGTCTGTGCTCCTGTGACTTCCAGCAAACTTCCAGAGAAGCAGACTTTTCTTCCGCCCCTCCCCAGGTGTGTGGCAGACTCCTGGGTAGGGGTCTCTGCTATGGAGCCCCGGGAATCCAGGACTTCATTTTGCGCTCCCCGTTCTAGGCCGGAGGGGTGTGTGCGCGAACATGCAACGGCCAGTAGCCAGGATGGGGTCAGAAGATCGACCAGGGCTCACAGCAATGTGGGGCCCCCTCCCCCATCCCCAGCTGGGAGCTGCAAAGCTTCTAGCAAAAGTTCATCCAGGCCAAGAAGCTCATCCAGGCAGAGGAATGGAGTAAAGGCGTCTACATCAGTTTCCCCAGAACCCCAGCAATGGGGGGTAAAGGGGCCAAGGGAATCCCTGGCAATATTCACATCCAGAATGCAGGCCAAGATGGCTCAATATGAGGAGCTTGGGAAGCAGCTCAGAGGAATAAGAGCGGATTTAAAATTTGCCCGCTACCAAGTGGATCAGTCATCCAGGGCCAAGAAGGCAGCATTTGCCGCTAAGGTAAAAACATTAAAGAAAAAAGTGGAGGAGATTGTGCGGATGAGGTCTGACATTGTGGAAGGTGCCGGCATTTTCCGTGAGAAATTTGTCCATGGTGCTCGTTTCTCTGGTATGCCGGTCTCTAGAGATGATGATGATGATGATTGCCAGAGTGAGGAGGAGGAGATGGAGGAAGGTGAAGGAGGTGAGGAGAGCAATGTGAGTGAGGGGGATATGGATACTAATTCTGTGCGTGACACCACTGCTACCCCTGACCCCCCACTTACCCTGAGTGAAGACCGTGTGAACCCGGCTCAGGTGGCCTTACCTACCTCCAGTGAGGATGATGATGATAATGATGATGGCAGTGACTGCAGTAAAGGCAGCGGCTTGGCAGATGGGGGTCTCCTGCGGGCGATTGTAATGCAGGAGTCCCCCACCCGTCTGGAAAACTTCTCTTTTGGAGAGGATTTAGGCCCAGAGGAGGAGAGGAAGAATAAAAAAGCGAAGGGCAGGAAGAGGAAGAAAACGCAAGGACAAGTTAAGTTTGTCTTTTCTTCTTTCCAGCAGTCTGAGTCAGCTGAGAAGCCGATTCAGGATGCTGGGTCCCCCAACCTGCCAGACCCCGTTTCTGTAGTGGAGCGGGGCCAGCATGGGGGATACAGTAGTGCACCCAAAATGGCCGCGGGTGCGATAGAAAAAAAAGGGCACCCTCCTGTGAGGGGGGAGGGTGCCCAGGCACCAGAAAATGGTGGCAGATTCCCTTGTTCGGGGGGCGGTACAGGTCCTGGCACTGCAGGGCACTCCCCTGTGAGGGGGGGGAGTGTTCGGGCACCGGACCTTGTTGGTTCAGGGGGCGGTCCCCTAGGTGATGCAGTCGGTACCGATCCTGGCACTGTGAAGGAGGAGGTTCCCTGCGCGTCAGCCGCAGTAGGCGGGGCGGGAGTGTGTCCGGAGGGACAACTCCCGTCAAAATCGGCGGCGTGCGATAGGGCGGGGCCACCTATGATGGGGGCGGAGTCTGTGTCTGTGCCCAAAGACACTGGACAGAAGAGCCGTGCAGCTCCAATCATTAAGCCAGCAACCCTTATACCTGGAGTAATAGACCCAGCCAGCCCGGCCTGTAACACATCAAGGGAGAGTGTACGCAAGAGTGAAAGTGAGAGCAAAAATGTGAATAAAAATGGTAATGTGCAGGATGTGAGTTATGGCAGTGTGCATGGGAGGAGTTGTAGTAGCAGTATGAATGAAGGGAGCGGAGTGCAAGAGAGGGGTGCAAGCGGGGTGCAAGAGAGGGGTGCAAGCGGGGTGCAAGAGAGGGGTGCAAGCGGGGTGCAAGAGAGGGGTGTTTGTGAAATACAGGTGAGGAGTGGTAGTGGTATGCAAAAGAGAGGTGTTATGGCTGAGGCTTACATTAGGAACAAGGGTCCTGGTTTGGGGTCTGGTTCTGGTTCGACTGCCCCCCCGGTAGTGGCTGCTTCTCCCAGAAGCTATGCCAGCGTCACTGCCGGGGGATCAGGGGGATCTCCATCTCCATCTGGCTCTGGGGGTCAATTGCAACAGCGCCTCCTGGAGGCTCTACGTAGGGGAGACAGGTCAATCCATGTAGAGGGGAGGGGTGAGGTTGACCTGTCTTTTTGGATAGAAAGACATGGCTTAGGCGCCTTCCGAGAACAAAACGGGGAGGTGGTCTGGTCCCTCCCAACATCCGGGCAGGAAAGTGGCCGTAGGAATGTGGTCCGTTTGGTGTGGAGGGGCGAAGATGCGTGTCCGCCTCGGGGTAAGGTGGTTGAGCTCCTCCTCCAGATGGAATTCAGGGCAAGTGACATCTTTGCCCTGATCCACCCCTATGGTACTTCCGAGTTTGACATCAGCTTCGTTCGACCGGAGGGTTTGGAACTTTTCTGGTCGAACTATGAGGTGGTGAAAAGCGAGCCCGGCTGGCGGGATTTCGCCGTAAAGGCGATATCCCGTCAGAATCTGGCCAAGAAAGTGACTGTATTGACACGTAACGAGTCACTATCTTGCTATGACATCATGACCTGGCTCAGCAGATATGGTGATGTGACGGACATGCCGAAAAAGAACTATGACGAACATGGGATCTGGTCTGGGGCCTGGACGTTTTCCGTCAAACTTAAGCGTTCAGGGAGCACTGTTGCCCACATCCCATCAGCTGCTTTTCTAGGGAGAGACAGAATCCAAATTTTCTACCAGGGGCAGCCCAAGGTCTGTCACAGGTGTGGCAGCCCCACTCACTTTAGCGCAGCCTGTACCGTGCAGGTCTGTGCTCTGTGTGGTGGGGTAGGTCATCTTGCCGCATCCTGTAGGCAGATCAGGTGTCATCTGTGTGGTGTCTTAGGACACCCTTTCAGCCGTTGTCCTAGCGCCTTTGCCCGTGCGACGGTCACCTTGGCTGGGGAAAGCAGTAATGTTGCCTCAGCTGGGGAGGGCACGAGCGCGGGAGAAGGTGCAACAGGGTCAGTGAAGAGGAAAAGTCCCGCCAAGCTGAGGCGGGAGGCTAATCGGAGAAGGAGCAGGGAACTGGAGAGTTCCCATGTGGCAGGGGTAGCTTCTGGCCCTGCTCCAGAGGTTAGTCCTGAAACTGCTGAGGCCCTGGGGGAGAATGTGCTGGATGAGGAAATGGGGAGAATCTGTAAAGAAGAGGGCAGCAAGGCCGATCTTTCCGATTCCTCCCACTATGAAAGTGTGGATGAGGAGGGTGAAGAGAGGCCAAAAAAAAAGGGCAGTAAAGGGAGAAAGAAGAGGTCGGAGCCCTCTAGTCCCCGTGCTATGGACCAGGTCCCAAGCGGAAGCTTACCTGCCCCCCCTCTGATTGATCTGTCTAACCGGTACTCTGTCCTTGATGACATCTCCTCCCCCTCCATGGAGGGGGGGGTCGAGGATGGGGTGCCTGAAGTGGGGGAGCCTCTGGGGGGAACTGGGCCCTGTCCTGATGGGGCAATTTCCTCAGGGGATGGGGCCAAACCGGAGCCAGGTGGAAATGGGGATTCAAAAATGGACCAATCAGAATCCAAAAAACGGTCCAAAGAGAAAGAAGCCTCCTCATCTGGGGATGAGGGGGTGAAGAAAAAACAGAGATAATGGGGGTTAGGGCCATCTAACTCAATCACCCATGATGGCGGCACTCACCCCATTGACGCTGGCATCTATTAACTGTGCCAGCATAAAGTCTGATACGGCTAGATTCGCAGCCTTTGATTTTCTCGGCCGTGTTGATGCCGACATTTTCTTTTTACAGGAGACCAGGTTGTTAGATCTAGCCTCCCTGGTAAAAGCCAGGAGAGAGTGGAGGCGCGGCCCCTCCCACTGGTCTCTTGCGGCTGAGCCGTATAGTGGGGTGGCGGTCCTTTTTACCGCTCCTGTTGAATGCAGACGGGTTATTGAGTTAGAAATGGGGAGGTGCCTGATCTTAGATGTCCTCATGAAGGGGCAAGAGCTTCGGCTTATTAACATCTACGCCCCACAAACAAAGTGGGGACGAAAAGATCTCTTTATGAGGATTAAGCCCTTTCTTTTTACAAGCCGACAGGTGATCTTTGGAGGGGATTTCAATACTGTCACGAGATCCCAAGATAGGAGAGGCTCCAATGATCGGTTGGCTTATGATAGCATAGCCCTCAATAGTATAGTTAGGGAAGCTCGCCTAGAGGATGCCCACATCCGGAGCCCCTCAGGCCACGCGGGTTTCACCTATCATCGAGGTAGCTGCAGGTCTAGAATAGACAGGTTTTATTTAAAGGAGGAAGCCGTCTCTTCCGCAGTGTCCGTGGTTGAGGTGGAGTTCTCCGATCACTGTATGATTTTGTTTTCCCTGAATGTTTCAGAGACCCCCCGGATGGGTAAAGGTTATTGGAAGCTGAATTCGTCCCTCCTGGAGGAAGCGGAGATAAGACAGTCCTTTGAGGATTTTCTTCAGAGTCAGGTACCTTTACTGGACCTATGTAGTAGTAAGTCAGAGTGGTGGGAGATATTCAAGAAGCGGGTTGCGGGGTTCTTCCGCCAGCTCTCGTGCCTCAGGTCCCTGAACAGGTATCGCTTGTATCAGGGTCTGAGGAGGAAACTCGAGCTTCTCGTCTCGACTGGAGGTAGCCGTGAGGATATCTCCAGAGTGAAGTCCTTGCTGATGAGGTGTCAGTACGATAGGCACGCATCTTTGGTTTTTGAGAGGGATTTCGGGAAGTACCGCTCGCCCGACCCTTACAGAAACTGTAAGATGTCAGTGAGTAGTAAAGTGGTCTCAGGACTGATTGATAGTACGGGATCTCTGAATCGGTCCAGATCAGGGATTTTGGAGGTCGTCAGATCCTTCTACTCACACCTCTTGGGAAGGAAGGATCTAGATCGAGACAGGATGTCGGCTTTCCTGGCTGAAACCATTCCTGAGCCAGGGGTAGACCCCTCTCTTGATGTTTTGGCAGAAGAAATCAGGGAAGAGGAAGTGAGACTGGCGATCGAGGGGCTCGCCCCTAAGAAGTCGCCAGGTCCGGATGGCTTAACATCCGAGTGGTACAGGACCTTTAAGGAGTCTTTAGCTCCCCTCTTGACTGAGGTATTCAATGAGTGTCTCTCCTCGGGCACTCTGCCGAAGTCAATGAGGAGGTCAGCCCTGATTCTTCTCTCAAAGGGTAAAGATCCCAGCCGTTTTGAGAATTGGAGACCCATAGCTCTTCTCAATGCGGACAGGAAACTTCTGGCCAAGATACTGTTTAATCGGCTGGTGAAGTTTGCACCCCGGCTCCTTTCGGGGGCCCAGCACTGCTCTGTTCCAGGCCGAAGCACCTTAAGTGCTGTCCTTAGTGTCAGGGAGGCAGTGGAGCGGAGTAGTGCAGGTCTCTGGAAGGGGTACTTGCTGTCCCTGGATCAGGCCAAAGCATTTGATCGGGTGAACCACGAGTACCTCTGGTCCGTCCTCCTGAGATATGGCTTACCGAGTACTTTCGTTAATTGGCTTAAAATCTTGTATGCAGGGGCAGAGAGTTTCCCACTGGTGAACGGTTGGTCTGGCCGCTCTTTTGAGGTGGGGTCCGGAGTCCGTCAGGGTTGTCCCTTGAGCCCGCTTTTATACGTGTTCGCAATCGATCCCTTCATCCGGAGGGTAGATTGTGGGCCGTTGGCGGGAGTCGGGATGAGTCTGGCGGAGCTGGATGTCGCCCAGAGAGTGGTGGCGTACGCTGATGATGTCACCATCTTCGTGTCCTCGAGAGAGGAGGTCGATGTGGTGATGTCGGAAGTGGACCGCTACTCGGAGGCATCCGGGTCTAAGATCAACCAGGATAAGTGTGAAAGTCTCTGGCTGGGAGGGGGAGATCCCACGTTTGATCTCCCGGACACCCTTCCAGGGCCCCAAGAGTCAGCAAAACTTCTGGGCATCACATTCGGCCAGGATGATTATCCCACCAAAAACTGGGATGGTAAGCTCCAGGATGCCACTCAGAAGGTGAACCAGTGGAAGGGTTGGTCTATGACCCTCAGGGAAAGGGTACACCTGATCAAATCGTACCTGCTCCCCTTGTTTATCTATCTGGGCAGCGTATGTATTTTGCCAGAGGCTTACTATACTAGGATCTACAGCCTGTTTTTCCAACTGTTATGGGGGAACAGGATAAACCTAGTCAAGAGGGAGGTTACGTACCGCACGAGGAGACTAGGGGGTTTATCTATGGTAAACCCTGTGGTGTTCTTAACGAACACCTTCTTGAAAGCTAACATCTCGAACCTCTGGTCAGAGACGGCTCCTCCATGGGTACTCTCCTGCAGGGAATGGTTTCGGCCTTTCTTCCAGGAATGGGAGACAGGAGGGCAAGTGAAGGACCTCCGTACGCCCCATGGATATCTTCCGGCTTACGCTACCCCGACTCTGAAGGCGACACGTCGGTGGGGTCTGGGAGTGTGGGAGATCAGGACCCAGTCAAGGCAGTTCCTTGACAAACGGGTTCTGTTGACCCACTTCCAGAAGCCTCTGGCGCTCAGGGACTGCCCAGGTCGGGATCTGAGGGTGGGGTTGTATCTTTTAAACATGAAAAGGATCCCCCAGAAGTTTTGGGACTTGGCCTGGCGCTGCTTTCAGGGGAAGCTATATGTGAGGGACAATTTGAAGTGTAGGAGATCTGATGACCGGGGGTGTCCCCGAGAAGAGTGCAGGGACATGCTGGAAAGCATGGACCATTTCCTGCTTCATTGTCCCTTTAATATAGGGGTCTACAACCGGGTGGGCGCTTCCATCGGCTGGAGTCAACTTGCCGGCCTTACCTATCCGGAATGGGCTTATGGGGCATTCAGGACCCTGGGTGGCCGTGATCGGGGCACTTTATTCTTAGTCAGTTTAGTGGTTAGGTACTACACGTGGAATGCACGGTGTTTAGTGTCTACACAGCGGAAAGTCCTCTCCGAGGTGGAGGTCTGTAGGAACATCACCGGTGACCTTGGGAAGATCAGGTCTTTGGAGTATGGCAGTCTTGGTACCAGTAGGGCTTCTCTCCTATGGAGAGGGTTTTGTTTTGATGTGCCCTAGGTACTAGACCTTTTGGGTAGAGTACCCTGGTTTTGGTTAGGGACAGTGATGTAGGGACAGGGTTAGGGTGATAGTAGGGTCAGTTTATTTTTAGGGATAATGGTAGGGTGAGAGGTAGGGTGCAATTAGGGAAAGAATGTAAATATTTTGTATGTATCAGGATTGCCATCCTTCTTCCTGGTGGTGGGCTAATGCATGTGCACCCTAGCTTTTTGTTTTGTTTTCAGACGCTAAAGTTATGTAGGGCTTACAGGCACCGAACTTGGGCCTAAAGTGGGTTGTATTGTTTGTTTTTGTATATTATAAAGCTGGTTATGGTAAAGTTGGTTGGGAGGAGTTCTAGGTTGGGAGGGTGTTTTTGTGGGTGGTGGTGGTTGTTTGTTTTGGTGGACCTGGCATGGGTCAGTTATGGACTGGACATTGAGGACTATGGACTCTATGGACTCTGACCCATGTACAGGAGGGTGGGTGGTGCGGGTGAAGGGACAGTTTAGAGTAGGTTGTTTTCTGTATATTTATAGGTGTATATAGGTTATATGTATATAGTATGTATATAGTATATATAGTAAATATTATAATTTTGTTTGTTTTATATTTTGGTTTGTGTATTATATAGTGTTTATAGTAGTGATAGATGGCAGTCGAACCATTTATAATTTTTTTTTTTTTTTTTTTTTTTTTTGTTAAAGCTAAATATGCAATTTTATTTTTGGTTTTTGCACATTAGGTATGCATGCATGTGAGTGTGTTTGGTTATGTTTGGTGTAGTATTAGTATTTTTAGGAAAAGCTGGGCTGGCCGTTTAGGCAGGATTTTTGTTCTTGAAAAGTATGGGTTTATGTTATTTCATTTTGTTGTTTTCCATTATGGCAAAGTTGTGCTGGTTCTGTGTTTGTTATGATTTATATTTTTCTAATAAAAGATTTACAGGATATAACTCAGGATCAGTACAGGATAAATAATGTAATGTATGTACACAGTGACCTCACCAGCAGAATAGTGAGTACAGCTCTGGAGTATAATACAGGATATAACTCAGGATCAGTACAGGATAAGTAATGTAATGTATGTACACAGTGACCTCACCAGCAGAATAGTGAGTACAGCTCTGGAGTGGGAGCCAATCTGTTGCGGGTGTGGTTCTGCTTCAGTTCAGCTGTGTAGTGTCTGCTGTGCCTCCTGAGCTCCAGGGAATTACCACCTGTTCCACCTGGGACCTGCTTTCTCCTCCCCAGGGAGGGAGTGGGTTTCCAGGGATGAGTGAGGGAGGCGAGGCCCAGGCTTCTGCCTCCCGGAGTAGGCCGCAGGGAGGCAGGAGAGGCCAGCAAGCGGCCTGTACATCAGAAGATCTGGGGGTTAGGCGATCCACCCGGAGTCGCAGCAATGTCACTCCAACACCCCCCACAGAGGCAAGAGGCCGAAAGGTTTCTAGAAACGAGGATCACAATTTGGGAAAGCTGGGTGCTGCCAGCAGAAAGCCAAGGTCATCTGGAGGAAGGCAGAGTACTCACGGAGGTGAAGCCGACCTCAGTGAGGAAGGCTGGGGAATGCTGAGGACCCGGGAGTCTATTTCCACCTATACTACCCGGGTCGTAAGTCACCTCCGTGAGTATGAAGACGCCAGGAAAGCTGTGAGGAGGCTTCAGGAGGAACTTCGCCATGTCCGTTCTAGGCTGGAGGTTACCCCAAAGAAGAAGAAGCCTGAAGTCCAGGCACAGATAAAAGGTCTGATGGCTGAAATAAATGCTTTGGAGGAAAGAAAGGAGGAATTGCTGGAGATGAGTGGACCATTTAAAGAAAAGCTGAAAAATCAAGAGCGTTTCAGAGATATGGATGAAAAGAAACAGAGAAGGTTGATGGGGCTGCAACCTGAGAGCCAGGTGGATGATGAGGAGGAGATAGAGGGAGAACAACAGCCAGATCCACCTGGTGGCCTGTCGCAACAGCAGCAGGCCCCGTACAGTGGGCCCCCTGCACAGCAGCCAGCAGTATCACCTGCCGACTCAGGGGAAGACAGTGACAACAGCTACCAGGGAGGGGCGCTAATGGCCCAGATACGTATGCTGGAATCCCCAGTGTGTCCTCAGAATCTGGTGTTCGGAGATGAGCTGCCAGATGAGGCACCTGGGGGTAAGAAAAAGAAGACCAAGCCAAAGCAGCAAGAAGTGGTGAGTTACATCTACACCCCCCTCCCTGTAAACCCTGAGTCGGCCGCAGGGTCAGCTCATTGTGCAAGCCCCGTTACCCAGCCCAGCCCGTGTTCTGTGGTGGACTCGGTGCAAAGGAGCGGGGAGAGTACAGGTACTAAAAGGGCGCAAAACTCCATGCCTGTTTGCAGTAGCAGGGATGGAGTAGAGAAGGCACTGGCCGCAAGGCCGGACAGTGAGGGCAGCCCAGCAGTGGGCATAGAGGCAGACTCCGGGGCTGTAGTTCGCTCCCCTGTGGGAGGGGGGGGTGATTCAGTGCCTGAGGTAGTCGCGGTGACTACAGATGTAGCAGACGCTCCCAAAAGAAAAGAACAAATCTTATTTTGTATTGGCGCCGCTGATCCCATTGATCAGCGGCGCCCTGATAAGACTGGAGAAATTGCTGATGAGGCGGAGGGCACTAATAAGAACAGGGCTGGGTCCTCCTCTAGACTGGGTAAGCATGCTGCCCGGTCCCTTAAAGGGCCAGCGGAGGTTGTCCCAGCTCTAGTGCCCCGTGATGCCGAGGCAAAACGGAATGAAAATGTATCAACATCACCATCATCATTTGCCGGTTTACCTGTTGCTGGTCCAGCCAGTGTGAGTGATGGGGTAAATGGGGTTGGGGGATGTATGACTGGGGAGAGGATGGAGATTGATGTTACTGGGGAAGGTGTTTTTGGGGGAGGTGGTGACCATGTTATTGGAGTTGGTGCTAATGTTGTCATTGGGGGTGGTGGGGATGTTGTCATCGGCAGTGGTGTAGGTGCAGGGTCTGGTCCGGTTGCCCCCCCAGTGGTGACAGACCATAGGAGTTATGCCAATGTCACTGCTGGGGGAAGTAGAATACTTTCCTCGTCTCCTGACTCTAGGGACGGTTTATTGCAGCGACGTCTCCTGGAGGCTCTGAAAAAGGGGGAAAGGTCGATTAATGTAGAGGGTAGAGCAGTTGATCTGTCCTTCTGGATAGAGAGACACGGTCTCTCTGCCTTCCGAGAGGAAAGAGGGGGCGATACTGTGTGGTCCCTCCCAACAGCCGGGGCAGGTAGTAACCGTAGGAATGTAGTCCGTCTTCGGTGGCAGGGCGAAGATATGTGTCCTTCAAGGACGAAAGTGGTTGAGCTCTTGCTAAAGATGGGCTTCAAGGCAGTTGATATCTTCGCCTTGATACATCCCTACGGTACTCCTGAATTCGATATCAGTTTTGTTCGGTCGGAGGGGCTTGAGCTTTTCTGGTCGAATTATGAATTGGTAAAGAATGAGCCCGGCTGGCGAGACTTTGCCATACAGGCATTGTCTCGCCAAAACGAAATCAAGAGAGTGACCGTTTTGACCCGTAACGAATCACTCTCTTGTGTTGACATCATCACCTGGTTAGGACGGTATGGCGAGGTAATGGGGGTCCCACAGAAGAACAGGGACGAGTTTGGCATCTGGTCAGGAGCCTGGACGTTTTTGGTAAAACTTAAACGTTCAGGAAATACAGTTACCCATATTCCATCCTCTGCCTTTCTCGGTAGGGATCGTATCCAGATTTTCTACCGGGGTCAGCCGAAGCTCTGTCACAGATGTGGTGACCCCACACACTTCAGTGCAAACTGTACGGTGCAGAAATGTGCCTTGTGTGGGGGTGTAGGCCATCTTGCCGCATCTTGTGCAGAGATTAGGTGTCACCTGTGTGGTGACTTAGGTCACCCATTCAGTCGTTGTCCTCGTTCTTTCGCTAATGCAGTCTTGTCCCCAGCGGGTGAAGATCACGAGCCGGAATCTGCTGGGGGGGGGACTAGCAGGGGTGGAGGAACTGAGGGGTCAGTGAGGAACAGCAAGAAAAAGACACCAGCCCAACTAAGACGTCTTGATAAACGCCAAAGGGATAGGGTGATGGGGAAAGCCCGGGTTACCGGGACAACCTCTCATTCTGTCCCAGAGGCCAACCTTGCTGCTGAGACCCTGAGGGATGGCGAGCTGAATGAGGAGGTCAGGAGGATCCAGAATGAGGAAGGTGCCATCTCCTCAGATAGCGTGGAGGAGGATGATGGGGGATGGCAGAAGGAGACACGAAAGCGGGGTACAAGTAGGAAAAAAAGGGAGATTTAAGATCTTCTCCCACCCTGGTCCAGGTGCCACAGGAAGGCAAAACTGACTCCCCTCTGGTTGGCCTTTCCAATCGATTCCGACCCCTCAGGGACATCTCCTCCTCTTCTTCGGAAGGGGAGGATGAGGGGGAGGTGGCAGAGGAGCTTCCAGGGGGCGCCGAGTCCTCTTCCCCTGGGGAGGTTATGTCCTCGGGGGAAGGGACTGGCCTGGAATCCGGAAACGAGGAAAGTAAAACGACGTCTGGTGAGATGGACACTTCTATTTCTCTAAAGAGGGTGAAGAGTTCTTCTGATGTGGAGGGTGAGAAGGGGAGTGGGAAAAAGAAAGCTGTTTAACTCAATCACCCTTGATGGCGGCACCCTCTCCATTGACGCTGGCGTCCATTAATGTCGCCAGCATTAAGTCAGATACGGCTCGATTTGCTGCCTATGATTTTTTTGCCCATATTAATGCTGATATTTTATTTTTGCAGGAGACCAGGCTAACAGACATGTCATCTATCTACAAGGCTAAAAGAGAGTGGAGGAATGGGCCCTCCTACTGGTCTCTTGGGGCTGAGCCGTATAGCGGAGTGGCGGTCCTTTTTACCGCAGCGGTAGAATGCCGACGGGTTATCGAGTTAGAAATGGGGAGGTGCCTGATCTTAGATGTCCTCATGAGGGGACAAGAACTTCGCCTTATTAACATCTACGGCCCACAGTCTAAGTGGGACCGGAAGTGTCTCTTTATGAGGATCAAGCCCTATCTTTTTACAAGTCGGCAGGTGGTCTTTGGAGGGGACTTTAATGCTGTCACGAGGCCCCAAGACAGGGGAGGTGCCAGAGACAAGCTGACTTATGATAGCGTCGCCCTTAATAGCATAGCGAGTGAGGCTCGCCTGGTGGATGTCCACATCCGGCACACCCCAGGCCACGCGGGATTCACCTATCATAGGGGTAGTTGTAGGTCTAGAATAGACAGGTTTTATTTAAAGGAGGAAGCCGTCTCTTCAGCAGTGTCTGTTGTTGAGGTGGAGTTCTCCGATCACTGTTTAATTTTGTTTTCTCTGAATGTCACAGAGACCCCCCGGATGGGCAGAGGCTATTGGAAGCTGAATTCGTCTCTCTTGGAAGAAGCGGAGATAAGACAGTCCTTTGAGGATTTTCTTCAGAGCCAGGTACCATTGCTGGGCCTTTGTAGCAGTAAGTCAGAGTGGTGGGAGATCTTCAAGGAAAGGGTTGCAAGATTCTTCCGCCAGCTCTCGGGCCTCAGAAGCCTAAACAGGTACCGTTTGTACCAGGGCCTGAGGAAGAAACTTGAGAACCTTGTCTCGACTGGAGGTAGTCGTGATGATATCTCCAGAGTGAAGTCCTTGCTGATGAAGTGCCAGTACGATAGGCACGCATCTTTGGTTTTTGAGAGGGATTACGGGAAGTACCGCTCGCCCGACCCTTACAGAAACTGCAAGATGTCAGTGAATAGTAAAGTAGTCTCAGGACTGATTGATAGTACGGGATCCTTGAAAAGGTCCAGATCAGGGATCCTGGAGGTCGTCAGATCCTTCTACTCGCACCTCTTGGGAAGGAAGGATCTAGATCGAGATAAGGTATCAGCTTTCTTGGCTGAAACCGTCCCTGAACCAGGAGTAGACCCCTCTCTTGACGTTTTGACAGAGATGATCCGGGAAGAGGAAGTCAGGATGGCTATTGATGGGCTTGCCCTCAAGAAGTCACCCGGGCCGGATGGCTTAACATCTGAGTTCTATAAGACCTTTAAGGACACTTTGGTTCCCCTCTTGACCGCGGTTTTTAATGAGTGTCTATCCTCGGGCACTCTGCCAAAGTCAATGAGGAGGTCAGCGCTGATCATCCTGTCAAAGGGTAAAGACCCGTCCCACATTGAGAATTGGCGTCCCATAGCGCTTCTCAATGCGGACAGAAAGATTCTGGCAAAAGTGCTGTTTAATCGGCTGGTGGAGTTTGCACCCCGGCTCCTTTCGGGGACTCAGCATTGCTCTGTTCCGGGCCGCAGTACATTCAGTGCTGTGCTCAGTGTCCGAGAGGCTGTGGAGCAGGGTAGGGCTGGCCACTGGAAGGGGTACTTGCTTTCCTTGGATCAGGCAAAAGCGTTTGATCGGGTTAACCATGAGTACCTCTGGTCTGTCCTTCTGAGATATGGCCTGCCAGGGGGGTTTGTTGATTGGCTTAAGACCTTGTATGTAGGGGCAGAGAGTTTCCCGCTTGTGAATGGTTGGATTGGCCGCTCTTTTGAGGTTGGGTCTGGTGTCCGTCAGGGTTGTCCTTTGAGCCCTTTGCTGTACGTGTTTGCAATCGATCCTTTCCTTAGAGGGATTGATTGTGGACCGTTGGCGGGAGTGAGAATGGACCTGGAGGTGCCGGATTCGGCTCTGAGGGCGGTAGCGTACGCTGATGATGTCACCGTGTTTGTCTCCTCGCAAGAGGAGGGCAGATGGGTGATGTCAGAGGTGGACCGCTACTCGGAGGCATCCGGGTCAAAGATCAATCAGGATAAGTGTGAGAGTCTCTGGCTGGGAGGGGGAGATCCTGATTTTGATCTCCCGGACGCCCTTCCAGAGCCCCAGGAATCCGCAAAAGTCCTCGGCATCGAATTTGGTCAAGGGGATTACCCCAAACAAAACTGGGACAGCAGGCTTAAGATCGCCGCTCAGAGGGTAGATCAGTGGAAGGGTTGGTCTTTGACCCTCCGGGAAAGGGTTAACCTGATGAAAACTTTCCTGCTCCCTTTGCTGATATATCTGGGCAGTGTATGCATGTTGCCAGAACCTCTCTGGACCCGGGTCTACAGTGTGTTCTTCCAAATGTTATGGGGGAATAGACTGAACCTAGTGAAGAGGGAGGTTACTTACCGTACGAGGAGACTAGGGGGGTTGTGTATGGTCAACCCTGTGGTGTTCCTAGTGAATACCTTTCTTAAGACCAATATAGCAAACCTCTGGTCAGAGAGGGCTCCTCCGTGGGTATCCTCCTGTAGGGGATGGTTTCGGCCTTTCTTCCAGGAATGGGAGACAGGAGGGCAAGTGAAGGATCTTCGCACACCACACGGGCATCTCCCGGCTTATGCTACCCCGGTTCTGAAGGTTATTCGTCGGTGGGGTCTGGGGATGTGGGAGATTAGGACTCTGTCGAGGAAATTCCTTGACAAGAGGGTCCTGTCTTCTCATGTCCAGAGGCCATTGGCACTCAAGGACTGCCCAAGTCGGGATCTGGAGGTGGGATTAGAGCTTTTGAATTCTATCAGGATCCCCTTGAAGTTTTGGGACTTGACTTGGCGCTGCTTCCATGGGAAACTGTGTGTGAGGGACAATCTGAAGTGCAGGAGCTCTGATGACCGGGGATGTCCCCGCGAAGAGTGTGGAGGCATGCTGGAAAGCATGGAGCATTTTCTGCTTCATTGTCCCTTTAACACAGAGGTTTACAACAGGGTGGGCGCTTCCATTGGTTGGCCTCGGCTGGCCAGTCTCTCCTATGCGGAATGGGCCTATGGGGCATTCAGAAACCTTGGAGGCTGGGACCGGTGCACTTTATTCCTAGTCAGCTCAGTGGTCAGGTATTACACGTGGAACGCACGGTGTTTAGTGTCGACGCAGCGTAAAATCCTCCCTGTGGGTGAGGTGGTTAGGAACATTCTTGGTGACCTGGTGAAGGTGCGTTCTCTGGAGTACGAGAGGCTGGGTGCTGGCAGGGCCTCTCGTCTGTGGAGGGGCTCTGCCTTTAAAGTGCCTTAGCCTGTCGTCTCCCCCCTGGTGGTGGGCTGATGCTGGCACATGAGTCTTTTTGTTTTGTGCTGTAGATATATGGTGATATAGGGCTTGCAGGCACTGAACTTGAGCTTTAGGGGTTTGTGTGATTGAAAAGCCTTATTGATGTTTGTTGTTTGGTTTGTATTATTTTGTATATATTTGTTTTGTTTGTACATTTATGTATATGTGTATATATGTATATATAAATTGTATTTTTTTCTAAGGGTTGTGTCGTGTTGGGGTTTAGTGTTAGGTTGGGTGGTGGGTAGATGGGGGGAGGGGGGATTCTGTGTGGGACTTTTTATTTAAAAAAAAATAAAAATCCTGGACTGGTTCATGGACGTCTGTTATCATGTACTGGGGGCATGGGATGCGGGACCAGCTCAGGGCCCAAAAAAAAAAAAAAAAAAAAAAAAAAAAAATTATATATAAAAAACATTGTATATTCGGTTTTTCTTATTGTGGTGTTTGTTGGTGGTTTCACACATATTTATTATATTTATTATTTTGGGTGGGGAAATGCAACCGGACCAGTTTTTAGTTATTATTGTTATTATTATTACTGTAAGTATTATTATTATTGTAGAGTGTTTAGTAGTTGTTGTTATTATAGCGGTGTGTTTGGTGAGAATGAGGCTGGACCAGAAGATACTTGGTTGGACATTTTTGGACTAATATGGACTCATTTTTGTATATATTATACAGGTGTATGTTGTTTGTATTATTGTTATGGTGATGTTTATTCTATTTGTAATGTTTTATATTTTTTAATAAAAGATCTACAGGATATAACTCAGGATCAGTACAGGATAAGTAATGTAATGTATGTACACAGTGACCTCACCAGCAGAATAGTGAGTACAGCTCTGGAGTATAATACAGGATATAACTCAGGATCAGTCCAGGATAAGTAATGTAATGTATGTACACAGTGACCTCACCAGCAGAATAGTGAGTACAGCTCTGGAGTATAATACAGGATATAACTCAGGATCAGTACAGGATAAGTAATGTAATGTATGTACATAGTGACCTCACCAGCAGAATAGTGAGTGCAGCTCTGGAGTATAATACAGGATATAACTCAGGATCAGTACAGGATAAGTAATGTAATGTATGTACACAGTGACCTCACCAGCAGAATAGTGAGTACAGCTCTGGAGTATAATACAGGATATAACTCAGGATCAGTACAGGATAAGTAATGTAATGTATGTACACAGTGACCTCACCAGCAGAATAGTGAGTACAGCTCTGGAGTATACTACAGGATA